>NC_036842.1:30909069-30924890 GCF_002910315.2 Salvelinus sp. IW2-2015
TAAAGTCCTGACAGAGTAGACTGAGAAGACCAGGGCTAAAGTCCTGACAGAGTAGACTGAGAAGACCAGGGCTAAAGTCCTGACAGAGTAGTCTGGGAAGACCAGGGCTAAAGTCCTGACAGAGTAGTCTGAGAAGCACAAGCCAGCGCTCACACGCACATGTGGTGAACGAGTACACACATGCAGGCAGATGCGCATGCACGCTCACAAACATTAGTCTAGCTGGAGCTACTCCTGGCTTAATGAGAGTGTGTCTACCTGTTTGTCGTTAGATGAGTGTGAGTGTGAAGCAGGACTTGGCAAGGCGAAGCAACCGTCGACCGTTGGTGCTCTCATACTCCCTAAAGACCATCGCTTGGAAAAGCGGGAAAAAAGCTGCAATATTACCGTTTGTCCCTCTTGAGCCACTATAGCAATAACATAACCAGAAACACTCAAAATAAATACATCAAGAAATCAGTCATCACGTTTTTGCAGAGGTCTTAGTCGTGCAAATTTGACATCTAGCTAAGATGTTTGGTGCAGTATTTCTCAAGTGGAAAAATGTGCATGAAAAGGAATAGTCTCTCGTTGAATGACAACCAACACTTCATGTTCCCGCTCCTACTAGGAGTAGGACCAATCACAGACGAAGGGGCATGGACTTCCTCTCCCAAACTTGGTGTGCACGAACAGCAGAAAAAAAACTCCCCAAGACCAAAACATCACAGAATTGTTGTAATGATATATGCACAAACTGTTACGACTGTACAGCATACGGTAAGCCTTAAACACAGCGCCCTGAACGATCAGCAGATGAACGCTAGATCACATTCAGTGCAATGTGTGCGAGCCTTACGTGTATGTGAATAAGTGTGTTTAAGTGTGTTTTTGTCTCGGTGTGAGCACACAGTTTAGTGTGTGTGTGTGTGTGTGTGTAACTGTCTGAATTCCATGTGTTCTTTGTCTTGTCTGGTGTTTCCTGTTATTCAGAGTGCGATTGCGAGCTAGCTGAAGTTATTCTCGAGGAACTCTGTCTGTCTGACTGTGTGTGTGTCGTCTTGTGACTGGCACGCTCACAACGGCCTGGTCAAGACCAGAGAAATGAGAGCTATGGAAACAACTGAGCCAGTCTCTCTCCTCTCTGCTCTCTCCTCTGCTCTCTGCTCTCTCCTCTCCTCTCTGCTCTCTCCTCTCCTCTCCTCTCCTCTGCTCTGCTCTCTGCTCTCTCCTCTCTGCTCTCCTCTGCCTCTGCTCTCTGCTCAGTCCCTGGGAAGAGGTACTTCTATGTGTTTACTTGATATCTATGCTTCTGTTTCATGTGAATACTGTTTGGGAGAGCTTGTGTGTATGTGTGCGTGTCTGTGTTATGAGAGCGAGAAAGAGAGAGAAAGAAAGAAAGAGAGAGAGGGAGAAACAGAAACAGAGACAGGGAGGGAGGAGAAGAACAGAGACAGAGAGAGAGGGAGAAAACAGAGACAGAGAGGGAGGAGAAACAGAGACAGAGAGGGAGGGGAAACAGAGACAGACGAGGAGGGAGAAACAGAGACAAGAGAGGAGGAGAAACAGAGACAAGGGAGGGAGGAGAAAAAGAGACAGAGAGGGAGGGAGAAACAGAGACAGAGAGGGAGGGAGAAACAGAGACAGAGAGGGAGGGAGGAAACAGAGACAGAGAGGGAGGGAGAAACAGAGACAGAGAGAGAGAGAAACAGAGACAGGGAGGGAGGAGAAACAGAGACAGAGAGGGAGGGAGAAACAGAGACAGAGAGAGGAGAAACAGAGACAGAGAGGGAGGGAGAAACAGAGACAGGGAGGGAGGGAGAAACAGAGACAGAGAGGGAGGAGAGAAACGAGAGACAGAGGAGGGAGGGAGAAACAGAGACAGAGAGGGAGGGAGAAACAGAGACAGATGAGGGAGGATGAGAACAGAGGACATGAGAGAGGATGAAGAAAGCCAGAAGACAGAGGAGGGAGGGAGAAACAGTAGACAGAGAGGGGGGAGAAACGAGCGGGAGTGGAGGGGGGGTTAGCACTTTTTCGGAACAGGTACGTTTTCAGTTTTGTAAGAAAATGGTCAGTAAATCAGGCAGAACTGCTGCGATGCACAATGGGGTTTATTGTTGCTGACATTAGTGTGTGTGGTGCGTGTGTGGTGTGTGCATGCGTGCGTGTGTGCTTGTGAGTGTGTGTGTCCTGTCCAGTGTTGTCTATGTAGGTGGGGTGTAATGTAGTGTACGTAATGACCACAGGCTAATCTTAGGGGCGAGTCATATGATTACTACACCAACACCCTCAGGTCAACCACTGATGGCTACCTGTCAGCTTGGAGGGTGGACTGAGGGCATGTGTGTGTATTTGCATGTCTCTTCTGTGTGGTGTGTGTGTGTGTGTGTGTGTGTGTGTGTGTGTGTGTGTGTGTGTGGTGTGTGGTGTGTGTGTGTGTGGTGTGTGTGTGTGTGTGTGTGTGGTGTGTGTGTGGTGTGTGTGTGTGTGGTGTGTGGTGTGTGGTGTGGTGTGTGGTGTGTGTGTGTCTGTGTTTGTTGATCTGAAGGGGTTAATTGAACATTAGCGCAAATATATTCTGACATATGTCATGATAACCAGTCACATGTGCACTTATAATGCTCAGATTTGACATTCTACTGTACACGTCACTTCTGGCATCCATCCAAGTTGGGATAAGAGTTAAAAGACCCCACACCCTCCTCCCCCGATCTGGGATGGCTGCGCTGTAGGAGGGGGAAGTTCTGCTTCCCACTCTGCCCTGGTTGTTTTTCGCTGCCCTGGTCTCTTGGCGACGGGCGCTGACAGACAGTCGGACAGACAGGCGGGTGGACAGAGGTCGGCCACAGAGACAGACCACGCTGCTGCTAATTGCTCTTTGTCCTCAGCGCCAGTGCAAGGCATGTGCCTTAGTGCCAGGAGAACACAACAAGCCGTGGCTCAGCGCTGGCAGGAGGAGGGAGGGGAGAAACACTGGTTACATCCCAATATGGCACCCTATATTGCCTTTTTGTGCACTACTTTTGACCAGGATTTCTAGGCTCTGGTCAAAAATGAGTGCCACTATGTAGGGAATAGGGTTCCATTTGGGGATTCAGACAGTGCAAGAGGGGAAGAATGTTAATCCTGGTTCCTGCTCTGTAAAAAGCTACCCCTGCTTCACTGGGCCTGTTGCGCTGCCCTGCTCCACCAGCAGGGAATGAGACGCGTCACACTGAATGGACAACAGTCACTGAATGGACTTGTGTGTGTGTATTGGGGGGGTGTGTGTTGTGTGTGTGTGTGTGTGTGTGTGTGTGTGTGTGTGTGTGGTGTGTGTGTGTGTGTGTGTGTGTGTGTGTGTGTGTGTGTGTGGGTTGTGTGTGTGTGTGTGTGTGTGTGTGTGTGTGTGTGTGTGTGTGTGTGTGTGTGTGTTGAGACTGCGTGAGACGAGGGGGTCTGCGATTGTCTTGGCACCCAGCCCAAATCAGGATTCTTAACCTGGCGCTACTGCTCAGAGAGAAAGACAACAAGGAAGGGAGGGAAAGACAACAACGTCTATTCCACGTTGGTTCAACGTTATTTCATTGAAATGATGTGATAGCAACGTTGATTCAATCAGTGTATGCCCAGTGGGGGAGGGAGGGAGGGAGTGAAAGAAGGGTTGGCAACCACATCAAGCCTCTCCCCATTGCGAACTTTCTCCAGGAACAGTGTGAAGAAATCTAAAGCTTTTTAATCTCATGTTAATACATTTTCACTTACGATATATTTTATGAGTTCATTACCCTTTACAGTGCTGCTACAGTACCTCCCAAAGCCAGCCTGTCTGGCAAAACAGATCTATAAAAAAGGCCAACAATGAAGGTCTCTTCACACACACTACTTATACATTACCATAAAGACTAACAGGAGAGTGTGAGTAGATGGACATTTAGCACCAATATCAGCCTGTAGGTACCGAAGACAATAAAAGGACAGGGGGAGAGGCGGAGAGGGAGAGGGGAGAGGCGGAGAGGGAGAGGGGAGAGGCGGAGAGGGAGAGGGGAGAGGAGGAGAGAGGAGAAATGGAGAGGGGAAGAGGGGAGAGCATAGCCACGGGAAGTAGTGGTTCTGAGGGCGTTGCAGCACTCCATTAAAAATCTGACATAGTGTCCTACTTTTCACCAGGGCCCATAGGGCAGTTACATCCAGGTGTGTGTGGGTGACTTCAGGGTTGGAGTTATTGTTCTGTGTCAGTTGGATCTTCTCCCTGCTGTTCTCTGTTTTAGGCTGCACTATGTGCTGTGCTAATTGTAGCTATGAACCTGTGGTCGGTTTCAGTGTTGCAGAGCCATTCTGCTTCCAAGGTTCTGTAGCTGTGTTGGCCCCAATTTGTCATTAAGCACTGGCACAGAGAAGGATGTGTGCCTGTGATGTGGCTCTGCTCCACGGTGTGCCAAGTACGGGCGATGAGAGAGAGAGAAAGAGAGAGGGGCAGAGAGAGAGGGGCAGAGAGAGAGAGAGAGAGAGAGAGAGAGAGGGGGGGGGGATTTCATTTCATTATTAAATATTGAAGAATGAGAACTGTATAGAATGCTTTTGCTGTAGAGTAAATGTATCCACCCAAAGCTCAGTCCCAGTACCAGTCAGTCTCACACAGACAGCACCTCTCTCAGTCTTCTCTGGTAGTTCTGGGCTGTGGTCAGCCTGTGTTTACCCAGGGAAAAGCTCTGGCCCTAGCTTCAGTCAGGGTTCATCCTGTTCCTAAGGTGTTGCTCCCCCAAAGGGAGCTGCCATGCTAATTAGACAAACACTTCATCTTAATAAGGTGGGATTGAGAGCCATACCCGTGGGCTAGGATGTGGTTAACTGCCACCTCAGGAGGGTCGGAGGGAGGTGAGGGAAGTGTGACTGGGGTTTGGAGGTGTGTGTGTTTACTGAACTTGAGTTATTGCTACTGCTGTTGAATTGGGCTAAACACACAGGAACATGCGTGAACATATACAGGACAGCTTATAGAACAAAATTGCCATAAAGGCTAAGCTATAGGGCGTTTACTCTCTGTACAGAGGGGAGATGTTACAGTATGTCACCCCCCTTCCCTCTCCCTCCTGTCCAGTAAGAAGCTTATTGCCACTCTCCCTGTCCATGCCCCCTGGGTGACCTACTGCTGCAAGCTGAGGGGTTACTTTAGGGTGCAGTAGGGATAGGGGGTAGGACACCCCCTCCTGTTTACCACCATGTACTGATGAGAATACCTTGAACACAGTAGACAAACAACAGATGTTCCTATCTGCCAAGAAGGAGAAGAAAGTGAGAAAATACCAGATGAGATCTGTGAAAGGAGTGTATGGATGGATAGAGGTAGAGGAAAAGACCAGATGAGATCTGTGAAAGGAGTGGATGGATGGATAGAGGTAGAGGAAAAGACCAGATGAGATCTGTGAAAGGAGTGGATGGATGGATAGAGGTAGAGGTAGAGGAAAAGACCAGATGAGATCTGTGAAAGGAGTGGATGGATGGATAGAGGTAGAGGAAAAGGGAGATTATGGCAGAGGGGAAAGAGAGAGGGTATCCTGATGACAACGGTTTCCTCACCAAAAGCTGCTGGTCTTTATAGGATTAGGTTGTGTCAGAGAGGACTGGCAAAACCAACAGACCTCTACAGGGGTCATGACAAGGTTAGCATCGACTGCTTGATCACAGCCAAACTTCCTCTTATTCCTCCTCATCCTCTTCATCTTCCTCTTCCTCATCTTTGTCCTCCTCATCCTCCTCCTCTTCCTCATCCTTCTCTTCCTCCTCTTCCTCCTCTTCCTCCTCCTTTTTGTCTCCAATCCCTGCAACCATGTGACTCATATTGCACTATATAGGGAATAGGGTGTCATTTCCCGATTTAGATGATGTATTATTGAATTGCTTATAATATAATAATAATATAATATAATAATAATATAATATAATAATAATATATTATTAATGTAATAATATTTATTATAATAATAATAACAAATAATGTATGCCATTTAGCAGATCAAACCCACAGTGCTACTACTGAGGTAGTCATATGGCTAGTTGGTCTCTCCAATGAAGCCATTCACACTGTTTGCTAACATAATTGCAGTCATCAGCTAATTGCAGCTGTCAGTGTCATCTGTTGTGGCTGTTTGCTAAGTATAGAGTTGTTAGCCAACTTTAGCTGTTAGCTAATTGCAGCTAATTTGCCAGTTTCTAATGTTAGCTCGTACTAGCTGTTTGCTCATTGTAGTTATTGTAGTAGAGTAGACGTCTTTACATTTGAGTGAAGTGAAAGCCAACAACCCTTTCATCCCGACCCTGCCTAGCTAAGCCCAAATAAACAGACACGTGCTTCTAAGTCAACGGGGTCAGATATAACCTCAGTTGAATTTTAATGACATACTAGCGTCCTCTCTCCTCTCCAAACCCATTGGAGGAGAAGGTCAGAGAGGAGGGACCTCTGGCTTTTTCCTCCAATGGATTTTAAAAAGGAAGCGAGGAACGCAAAGAATATGTTATTGAGATTGGCTTCTGGAACTGCAGAGTGGAGTTGGACAGGACTTTTATTAGGTATATAGGTTATTTATTGATGGGGTATCTTGTAATTAGCGACTATAGACACCTCTATGAAGTTGTAGTCGCTAGAATGGAGGATATGGCTGGTCGCTAGAATGGAGGATATGGCTGGTCACTAGACTGGAGGATATGGCTGGTCGCTAGAATGGAGGATATGGCTGGTAGCTAGAATGGAGGATATGGCTGGTCGCTAGACTGGAGGATATGGCTGGTCGCTAGAATGGAGGATATGTGGTCGCTAGACTGGAGATATGGCTGGTCGCTAGACTGGAGGATATGGCTGGTCGCCTCAGCAATGAGGATATGGCTGGTCCGCTAGATGAGGATATGGCTGGTCCTAGATGGAGGATATGGCTGGTTCCGCCTACGCACTGGAGATACTGGGCTGGTCGCTAGACTGGAGGATATGGCTGGTCGCTAGACTGGAGGATATGGCTGGTCGCGTAGAACTGGAGGATATGGCTGGTCGCTAGACTGGAGGATATGGCTGGTCACTACTGGGGTATGGCTGCGTCGTGATGAGGATATGGCTGGATGAAATGAGGTATGGTGGTCACTAGCTTAGACAGGAGATATGGCTGGTCTAGACTGAGGATATGGCTGGTCACTAGAATGGAGGGATATGGCTGGTCGCTAGATATGGAGGATATGGCTGGTCTAGACTGGAGGATATGGCTGGTACTAGACTGGAGGATATGGCTGGTCACTAGACTGGAGGATATGGCTGGTCGTCGACATGGAGATATGGCGGTAGCTAGATGGAGGATATGGCTGGTCGTAGAATGGAGATATGGCTGTCGCTAGAATGGAGTATGCTTGGTATGGAATAGAATGAGGATATGCGGTCACTAGAATGGAGGATATGGCTGGTCACTAGATATGGGGTATGGCTGGTGCTAAAATGGAGGATATGGCTGGTAGCTTAGAGATGGAGGATATGGCTGGTCCTACTGAGGATATGGCTGGTCCTAGACTGTGAGGATATGGCTGGTCCTTAGAATGGAGGATATGGCTGGTACTAGAATGGAGGTATGGCTGTGGTCGCTAGATGGAGGATATGGTGGTCGCTAGAATGGGAGGGGAAAAAATAATGGCTTGGTCATAAAGAATGGAAAAAGGAAAAATAATGGCTGGTCGCTGAATGGAGGATATGGCTGGTTCCTAGAGCTGGAGGATATGGCTGTATAGACTGGAGGATATGCTGGTCGCTAGAATGGAGGATATGGCTGGCGGTCACTAGAATGGAGGATATGGCTGGTGCTAGACTGGAGGATATGGCTGGTCGCTAGACATTGGAGGATTGGTGGTAGCTAGAATGGAGTGCATATGGCTGGTCATAGACTGGAGGATATGGCTGGTCGCTAAGATGGAGGATATGGCTGGTCACTAGAATGAGATATGGCTGGTCCTAGACTGAGGATATGGCTGGTCACTAGAATGGAGGATAATGGCTGGCTCACTAGAATGGAGGATATGGCTGGTTGCTAGACATGGAGGATATGGCTGGTCATAGACTGGAGGATATGGCTGGTCGCTAGAATGCGAGGATATGGCTGGGTCGCTAGAACTGGAGATATGGCTTTGCTCAGCTGAGAACTGGAGGATATGGCTGGGTCGGCTAGATATGGAGATATGGCTGGTCATAAATGGAGGATAGTGGTCACCTAGACTGGAAGGATATGGCTGGTCGCTAGAATGGAGGATATGGCTGGTCACTAGAATGGAGGATATGGCTGGTCACTAGAATGGAGGATATGGCTGGTCACTAGACTAGAGGATATGGTGGTCACTAGACTAGAGGATATGGCTGGTTTAGACTAGAGGATATGGCTGGTCACTAGACTGGAGGATATGGTGGTCGCTAGAATGGAGGATATGGCTGGTCACTAGAATGGAGATATGGCTGGTCACTAGACTGGAGGATATGGCTGGTCGTAGACTGGAGATATGCTGGCACTAGAATGAGGATATGGCTGGTCGCAGAATGGCGATATGGCTGTCGCTAGAATGGAGGATATGATTGGTCACTAGAATGGAGGGAATAAATGCTGGTCCCCTAGAATTGGAGGAAATATGGCATGGTCCACTAGAATGGAGGATATGGCTGGGTCACTACGAAGCTGCGAGGATATGCTGGTCGCTAGACTGGAGGATATGGCTGGTGCTAGAATGGAGGATATGGTGGTACTAGACTGGAGGATATGGCTGGTCGCTAGAATGGAGGATTGGCTGTCACTAGCTGGAGGATATGGCTGGTCACTAGGACTGGAGGATATGGTGTCGCTAGAATGGAGGATATGGCTGGTAGTGAATGGAGGATATGGCTGGTGTAGACTGAGGATATGGCTGGTGCTAGAATGGAGGATAGGAGGTGATTTGATGTAATCTGCCACATTTCCTCCTACTACAAGGTCCTAAGTGATTTGATGAGTTGCCACATTCTCCTACTACAAGGCTAATGATTTATGTAGTCTGCCAATTTTATAAGGTCAAGTGATTTGATGAAGTCTGCCACATTCCTCTACTACAAGGTCTAAGTGATTTTGATGTAATCTGCCACATTCCTCCTACTACAAGTCCTAGTGATTTTGATGAAGTCTGCCACATTCCTCCTTACTACAAGGCTAAGTGATTTGATGATGTCTGCCACATTCCTCCTAACAAGGCCCTAAGTGATTTGATGAAGTCTGCCACATTCCTACCACAAGGCCTAAGTGATTTGATGAAGTCTGCCACATTTCTCCTAACACAAGCCTAAGTGATTTGATGAAGTCTGCCACATTCCTCTACCACAAGTAAGTGATTTGATGAAGTCTGCCACATTCTCCTAACACAAAGGCCCTACAGTGATTTGATGTAGTCTGCACATTTCTCCACCAACAAGGCCCTAAGTGATTGATGAAGTCTGCCACATTCCTCCTAAACAAGGCAAGTGATTTGATGAAGTCTGCCACATCCTCCTACCAAAGGTCCTAAGTGATTTGATGTAATCTGCCCACATTCCTCTACTACAAGGCCCTAAGTGATTTGATGTAGTCTGCACATTCCTCTACTACAAGGTCCTAAGTGATTGATGAGTCTGCCAACATTCCTCCTACACAAGGTCCTAAGTGATTTGATGATGTCTGCCACATCCTCCTACACAAGGCCCTAAGTGTTTTGATGATGTCTGCCACAGTTCTCCTAACACAAGGCTAAGTGATTTGATGAAGTCTGCCACATTCTCCTACCACAAGGCTAAAGTGATTTGATGAAGTCTGCCACATTCCTCCTAAACAAGGCCCTAAGTGATTTGATGTAGTCTGCCACATTCCTCCTACCACAAGGTCCTAATGATTTGATGTAGTCTGCCCATTCCTCCTACTACAAGTCTAAGTGATTTGATGAAGTCTGCCACATTCCTCCTAACACAAGGCCTAAGATATTTGATGTATCTGCCACATTCCTCCTACTACAAAGTCCTAAGTGATTTGATGAAGTCTGCACATTCCTCCTAACACAAGGCCCTAAGTGATTTGATGATGTCTGCCACATTTCTCCTACCACAAGGCCCTAAGTGATTTGATGTAGTCTGCCACATTCTCCTAACACAAGGCTAAGTGATTTGATGATGTCTGCCACATTTCTCCTACACAAGGCCTAAGTGATTTGATGAGTCTGCCACATTCCTCTAACACAAGGCCTAATGATTTGATGATGTCTGCCACATTCTTCTCCTAACACAAGGCCCTAAGTGATTTGATGTAGTTGCCACATTCCTCCTACCACAAGGCCCTAAGTGATTTGATGAAGTCTGCCACATTCCTCCTACCACAAGGCCCTAAGTGATTTGATGTAGTCTGCCACGTTCCTCCTACCACAAGGCCCTAAGTGATTTGATGTAGTCTGCCACGTTCCTCCTAACACAAGGCCCTAAGTGATTTGATGTAGTCTGCCACGTTCCTCCTAACACAAGGCCCTAAGTGATTTGATGTAGTCTGCCACGTAATTCCTAACACAAAGCCCTAAGTGATTTGATGAAGTCTGCCACGTTCCTCCTAACACAAAGCCCTAAGTGATTTGATGTAGTCTGCCACGTTCCTCCTAACACAAAGCCCTAAGTGATTTGATGTAGTCAGCCACGTTCCTCCTACCACAAGGCTCTAAGCTAAGCCTGTTGTTACTATGAGACCTCAGTGGGTTTGGGTGTTTTCAGACTGTAATTTTAGTTCCCATCAGTTAGACTTGAGTGTTGACTTCATAGACAGAGGCCACTGTTCAGCCACTGTATAATCAGGAGAGAGAGAGGCCCTGAATATATTGATCCAGGTGGGGGTTACATTAGATTGAAGGAGGAAAGCCTAGGAGTGTGTATGTGTCTTTTTCTATGTATTAAAGAACTTTATACTCTTTGCTTCATGTTTTATGCATGTACAGTATGTTTGTGTGTGCCTGCATGAGCCCTGTGTAAAATATGTGAATGAATGTGTGTGTGCATGTCTATGTATGTCTATGTGTGTGACAGTCCTGTCTTGATGTGGTGCCCAGTGGCTGGGGCCTCGTGGTCCTAACAGTTGGTCAATGTTCTTCTTCTGTGGTGGCTGTGGTGTAGTTTCATTCCTCTCTACCTCCACCCTTATAGGCCTTCAGTATCCCATGGGCCTTGTGGCTGGGTTTCCCAGGAGACCGACAGAGTCTGGGCTGTTCAAAATGTATGCCATTTAGCAGATGCTTTTATCCAAAGCGACTTACAGTCATGTGTGGGTGGCTCTGGGAATCAAACCCACAATCCTGGCGTTGCCACACTCTACCAACTGAGCCATACAGGACCTGTTGTCAGGTTGAGGATTAACAGTGTGGTGGTATGGGAGTGACTGGGAGCAGGATGGGAATGCCAGGCAGCATTCCCAACGGCACTCGAGAAAGGAGAGTCAGCAGGTTTATTCATATACTGAGTATTCTATTGTTGTAGATACAGTCTGTCCTCTGGGGACTCATGTGGTATTGTCGATGAGGTATTGTCGATAAAGAGAAAGATGACTCTTTTTTAAATACCTGCAATAATAATCATTATTTGTTTTACAGTTTTCCATCAGTTTAGTTTTAAGATATTTTCCCATTTTAAGTAGTTGGCTAGTGTTGATTTAAGTTTGTTTCACTTGATTTTGACAGTGGGAACTGTCCAACCCTAGTAGAGATTTTTAGGACAAGCTATCTAATTTCAGTCAGTCAATCTGGCCAGTGAAAGTCATTCTCTAGCTGCTGGGTACATTGTATCACTCACTCCCTTATGAGCTGATGATAAGAGACAAAGCAGTGTCTTTGTTTAGGCCATGCAACTACATCAAGAGGCTCTGTCATTCTGTGGTATGTTGTTGTTGCAGGGGTGCCTCGTTCTCATACTGGAATGTCTTAGAGAGAGGGTGGGCAGGGAGGGGTAGGGGGTAGGTGATGGGTGGGCGTTGGTGGAAATTACTGCACCTTTCCACCGATATGACAAAGTCATCTGGCGTGTCTGTCAAATATGTCCCCCCTAGCATTGGGATAATGTGTTGGGTTCAGCTGCTGCTCACATTTGGATGGAAAGACAATTATGTAGTTAGATAATAAGAGTCTTCCGATTGAAGACAGGAAGAGAGGAGAGGGCCAGCTCATAGAGGAAGCAAGGGAAGGATAATGAGGGAGGGAGAGAAAGAGAGACAGAAAAAGACAGGGGAAAAAAGAGGGAGTTGCCGAATGAATCTCCACATAGTTCACATTCTTTCATCTGACTCCAATCCCATGTATTTTCCTCTTAATGGTCTACACACACCCATATGAGAGGGTTCACTCCCCCCCTCTCTCTGTTGATATGACCTACCCAAGTGGGAGCACGAGTGTCGTTAGGTGTGTTTACATCCAGTATATGTGTGGGTCTGGGAACATAGCGAGCTGTGTGTGTGAGCTGTTTGATTTGGGTCAGATATCTGTTCAGAATCAGAGACTGTACACTACACAGTGTGGAATATAGTTAATCAAAATCACATTTTCAAATCTTTCTGTAGCTAGCTGACAGTGTTGCAATGCGTACTGCCTGATATCAACAGCAGTAAAGTTGAAGTTATGATGGATAGTGATCCATGGTCATGTGAATCTGTAGTGGATTTGGATCTGTCATTTTGTTTAGCTGTTGAATGGTTTATTTGAATTGATCTGCGCTGCATGTGAGAGACTAATGACCTCCAGATGGATGAAGTAATGGGGCAGTGGGAAGAGTGCCCGCGCTCCCTCCCTCACTCCCTCCCTCCCCCACTCCCTCCCGTCCTCCCTCTCTCCCCCACTCCCTCCCGTCCTCCCTCCCTCCATCCCTCCATCCCTCCACCCGTTTCTCTCCAGATGGATGGAGCTATTGAAAGCTCCTCTCTGAACAGCCTCAATAAATGTGTGTGGTCCTGGCTGACCTGACACCTGATCCTTCCTGCTTTACCTGTGTGTGTGTGTGTGTGTGTGTGTGTGTGTGTGTGTGTGTGTGTGTGTGTGTGTGTGTGTGTGTGTGTGTGTGTGTGTGTGTGTGTGTGTGTGTGTGTGTGTGTGTGTGTGTGTGTTTAAAGAGTGCCTTTCTCAGTCCAACTGGAGTGGTTCAACAGAACACAAGAATGCAAAAACAGGGTGCCAGAGAATGTGTGCTTTTGTTCTTAAAACCATGCCATAAACTGCTCCAGCTGCTGTTTTCCAACATTCAAACCCCCTCCCGTTTGTATTGGCGTCCCTCTACGCCCCAGTTAGACCCTGTCCCTATGTTGTCTCTACATGGTCCATCCCTTGTCCTGTCTCCAGACCCGTAGTGTGTGGCTGTGCTCCGAGCAGTACTGGGGCTATGCTATATGCTCTGGGCAGTATCCTTGAGGCAGAGACCATCGTAGCATTGTAGCATCTCGCTGCAGACGCATCTGTTTGTTTGCGGCTCATTAGGTCATTGGGGTTGTTTTGGCCAGCAGGCATGCAGTCAGAGGTCAAACCCCAACGTCAGACCCTGTTCTGACCCGACCGTGCTGCACTTGCGGTGCTCTGGAGGAAACCCCAAGGCCCAGCCTAAGAGTGCGCTAATTGTATGTTTGTGGGAAGGAAGAGGAAAGCAGGTATAGTGGAGGAAGAAAGGGATGGAGGGGTGGACTTAGTTCATGGCAGTAGTTCATCATAGCATCCAACTTCCTCATAACCCCCTAATGGTTAAGATTTGAAATGTGGGCACAGTAATCTGACCCTAGATATGTAGTTAGAGTGTAGAGCACACTCTCACAGTTTAAATTGGTTCTATAACTGTACCCCCTTCTCGTCAGTGAAAAGGATGGAGAGAATAGGGGTGAGAGGGGAATGGATAGATAGAGGGGGTCTGGAGTGCACCTACTGTACTGGAAGAAGGTCCCAGCTAATGGCTAGTGCACATGTGTCAAACTCATTCCACGGGGGGCCAGGTGTCTGCGGGTTTTCGCTCCTCCCTTGTACTTGATTGATGAATTAAGGTCACTAATTATTAAGGAACTCCCCTCACCTGGTTGTCTAAGTTTTGATTGAAAGGAAAAACCAAAAACCAGCAGACATAATGAGTTTGACACCCCTGGGCCAGTGAAAGGAGGATCTGTTTTTTCTGTCTACAGGCTGAGTAATTGGGTTAGTTGAAATGGATACTGACTGTCTCCCCTGTTGTGGGGGTCTTTCAGCACTGTGGATGATTGTGAAAGATGTGTGAGTCTGAATTTTAAATGAGTGTGTTTGATATGAGTCGAACCTAAAATATTTATCTTCTCTCTTTCTCTCCGTAGTGGAGCCAGCGGACCTCTTGAAGGTTTTAGATTTCCCCAGTTTACCTGAAGGCGTTACGAAAACCACAGGTTTCTGTGCGCATAGAAAGTCAACAAAAGGAGCCGATGTAGCCTACAGAGTATCCAAAGAAGCCCAGCTCAGCGCCCCCACCAAACAGCTGTACCCTGGTAAGTACCTGATCATGACCGTTCACTGATTCGTTGATTTCCTTCGACCTCTGAACTTAAATGATACCTGTTACTTTCTTTTCATGTTTTCCTCAAGTACATTACTGTATCTCTTCTGATGGAGATCATCCCTCCCTCTACTCCAATGTACAGATTCCCTTGTTTACTCAAATATAATTTCATGCGTTTAGCTTTTGCAGGAAGATTCTTCCTGACTGGTGTTGCTGCTCCCCTTCTAATTATGTTCCTATTGGCTACTTGTGGCCTCTCCTCTACTAAGTCTGTTCCTATTGGTTGCATGTGGCCTCTCCCCTACCTCTGGGTGTTGACCCAAATGAACTCGTTGACCCCTAGTCAATAATAGAACACTGGTGTAAATCACTGG
This sequence comes from Salvelinus sp. IW2-2015, assembly GCF_002910315.2. NCBI lineage: Eukaryota > Metazoa > Chordata > Actinopteri > Salmoniformes > Salmonidae > Salvelinus > Salvelinus sp. IW2-2015. The sequence goes on from NC_036842.1 coordinate 30,923,941, forward strand.
TGTAATGTCCTGACATGGATGGAATGTCCCAGACTGCAGTAAAACTCCCATAAGATATGTCCCTTTTCCTCCCACCTGGCCCGTTCCTCCACTCCGCTCTCCACACCTACCCCCTGGTCGACACCGCTCCTCCCTTCCCCTCCGCTCTCCACACCTACCCCCTGGTCGACACCGCTCCTCCCTTCCCCTCCCGCTACTCCCCACACCTACCCCCTTGTCGACACCGCTCCTCCCTTCCCCTCTGCTCTCCTTCCACCTAGGGATCTGATTTATTGGCCATTACATCAGATAGTTGTCGGTCATCTGGAACTATGAGTTATAGCTTACAGTGCTGCAAATTTTGTTGGGCCAAATGTGCAGACTCACCTCCCGCTATGGACCCTCCTACTCCCCCCCCCCCCCCCACACACACACACACACACACACACACACACACACACACACACACACACCACACACACACCACACACACACCACACACACACACAGGACACACACACACACACACACCACACACACACACACAACACACACACACACCACACACACACACACACACACACACACACACACACACACACACACACACACACACACCACACACACAGAGACATGCACACCAGGCTGTCGAACAGCCTTCTACCGCCACCTCTCTCAGGCCTTCATGCACTATAATTCACTTCAGTAAGCATTAGCTCTGATTAAAATGTAGCCAAACTCTGTGGACCTGCCAGGTTTTGGCTGTTTCACACCTTGTTTGCCTTTTTTAAACTGCTCAACTTGAGCTCAACATTACTCATGTAGTGCTGCCTCCTTGAACCTGACATTTAATATTTATCTCGGCAAGCAGAAGAAGGGGGCTTATCATTAACTACAGTGTCTGATCTCATAGTAGTGAGCGCGAGGGCTGCAGCTGATGCCTATGTACACTCGTGCATCTCTCTCTTTTG
>NC_036842.1:30924915-30932119 GCF_002910315.2 Salvelinus sp. IW2-2015
GTCATCTGGAACTATGAGTATAGCTAGTACTTACGATGCTGCAAATTTGTTGGGCCAAATGTGCAGACTCACCTCCCGCTATGGACCCTCCTACTCCCCCCCCCCCCCCCACACACACACACACACACACACACACACACACACACACACACACACACACACACACACACACACACACACACACCACACAGACACACACACACACACACACACACACAACACACACACACACACACACACACAACACACACACACACACACACACACACACACACACACACACACACACACACACACACACACACACACACACAGAGACATGCACACCAGGCTGTCGAACAGCCTTCTACCGCCACCTCTCTCAGGCTTCATGCACTTATAATTCACTTCAGTAAGCATTAGCTCTATTAAAATGTAGCCCAAACTCTGTGGACCTGCCAGGTTTTGGCTTGTTCACACCTGTTGGCCTTACATGAACAGTTCTGGCCTCCAAACCTGACATATTTGTTTGGGAGCAGAGTCGTTGTTGAGTGACTGATATGTATGTTGATCCAAAGCCAACATATTCTAAAGAAAGACGATTAGTTCAGCATAACACCATACTTCATTTTAAGTGTAGGATACGAAAAAACACCATCTCTCTATCCCTCTTTCTCTCTCTCTCTCTCTCTCTCTCTCTCTCTCTCTCTCTCTTCTCTCTCTCTCTCTCTCTCATTCTCTCTCTCTCTCTCCTCCTCTCTCTTCTCTCTTCTTCTCTCACTCTCCTCTCTCTCTCTCTCTCTCTCTCTTCTCTCTCTCTCTCTCTCTCTCTCTCTCTCTATCTCTCGCGCCTCTCTCTCTCTCCTCTCTCTCTCTCTCCTTCTCTCTCAACTCCCTCTCTCTCTCTCTCTCTCTTTATCTTCTCGCGCTCTCTCTCCCTCTCTCTCTCTCTCAACCCCTCTCTCCCCCCCTCTTCTCCTCTCCTCTCTCACGCTCTCTCTCTCTCTCTCCTCTCTCTCTCTCTCTCTCTCCTCTCTCTCTCTCTCTCTCTCTCAACTCCCTCTTCCCCCCCCTCTCTCTCTCCTCAACTCCCCTCTCTCCCCCCCTCTCTCCTCCTCTCCCCTCTCCCCCCCCTCTCTCTCTCTCTCTCTCAACTCCCTCTCTCTCCTTTCTCGCTCTCAACTCCCTCTCCTCTCCCCTCTCTCTCTCTCTCTCTTTCTCTCTCAACTCCCGCTCTCTCCCGCTCTCCCCTCTCTCTCTCTCTCTCTCTCTCACGCTCTCTCCTCTCTCTCTCTCTCTCTCTCTTCTCTCTCTCTCTCTCTCTCCTCTCTCTCTCTCTCAACTCCCTCTCTCCCCCCTCCTCTCTCTCTCAACTCCCTCTCTCCCCCCCCTCTCTCTCTCCCCTCTCCCCCCCTCTCTCTCTCTCAAGTCCCTCTCTCTCTCTCTTTCTCGCTCTCAACTCCCTCTCTCTCCCCCTCTCTCTCTCTCTCTCTCTCTCTCTCTCTCAACTCCCTCTCTCTCTCTTTCTCGCTCTCAACTCCCTCTCTCTCTCCTCTCTCTCTCTCTCTCTCTCTTTCTCTCTCTCAACTCCCTCTCACTCCCCTCTCTCTCCCTCTCTCTCAACTCTCTCTCTCCTCCTTCTCTCAACTCCCTCTCTCTCCCCTCTCTCTCCCTCTCTTCTCAACTCCCTCTCTCTCCCCTCTCCCTCTCTCTCTCTCTACTCCCTCTCTCTCCCCTCATCTCCTCTCTCTCTCTCTCAACTCTCTCACTCTCCCTCTCTTGATTATTCTTTTACGAGTCTCCTCCGTAAAGAAGTTCCATCTGTGCACATCTGCGTTGAATTAAATATGGATCTCGTTCTAATTCAGAACATGCTAAAAAAGAAAAGAATGAAAGAAAAAAGAGGGTACAGACAGTCAGAGAGGCATGACTAATTCTTCCATTTGGAAACCTGATATTCAGATTCAGTGGGAATTATACTCCAATAAAATTCATAGGCCTGGAAGGAGTGGAGAGGATGGAGAGAGTCAGGGGGAAAAAGAGGGACGGAGGAAGGAGGGGGTTCCACTCTTCCCCCTTCTATTGTGCTGACGTGGCTCTCGCTTACTGTTCTGCAGTGACCAGCACAGCAACACTCAATTTTCTGTCTTTCTCTCTCTCTCTCTCTCTCTCTCTCTCTCTCTCTCTCTCTCTCTCTCTCTCTCTCTCTCTCTCTCTCTCTCTCTCTCTCCTCTCTCTCTCTCTCTCTCTCTCTCTCTCTCTCTCCCTCTTTCAGTGCTGCTTTTTCATTTTCTTTGTATTTTTCTCTTAGTCTGTTTTATCTTTCTTTCTCTCACTCTGAAGTCACTGTTCTCAGAGAGATGTATTAGCTAGCCAACGTTCCTTCCCATTGCATGCTGGGTAAGACTGACATTTATTTTGCACGTTATCAAACAGTGCAGAACTCTAAAATTGTGTGACCTAGACTGAATATGTTCTCCAGACAATCCCAAGAATTTAAAATGATTGAGGGAAAGAGTTGGAAAAAGAGAGAGTGAGAGTTGTGTGTGTGTGCGGTGTGTGTGTGTGTGAGAGAGAGAGAGAGAGAGAGAGAGAGAGAGAGAGAGAGAGAGAGAGAGAGAGAGAGAGAGAGAATTTTGAGTTTTAAATAACCTTTATTGGGTCTGGGAACCCACAACACAATAAACACTCAAACAAAACCATGGTTACACATCAGTTAAAAACATGACACCAAATCTTCCTCCACAGTAACTAAACACAACAACCTCTGAATACCACATATGCTCATAAACAGATCAATGTTGTTAACCATTTTGTAATAGGCAAACTCAACTCTCAGTCTCGCTGCCAACATCACCTCCAGCATTCCCACCATATCCACAGACCCCTGTTCCTGAATACTGTTCTTTCGTGTCTTCCAGATTGCTAATTTATCTGCCCCTGACACAAAGTTAAGTAGGAGAACTACATACCTTCGACCAAACCTGTACTTCAGCCCAAATATAAACTGTTGGGAAGAGAAAACCTCTCCCAGAGCTGAGAACCAGCTAGTGATCAGGTCAATCATCCCGACCAACCTGGGACACTGTAAAAACAGATGTGCCAGAGTTTCAGACTCAGCACAGAATGGACAACCTTCCCCAACAGCAGGGTCCAGGTGTAGCAGATGCATGTTAGTGGCTATGGATCCATTTATTATCCTCCATTGGAGGTCAGCTGTCCTCTTATTAATAGGCAGTTTGTATAAAGATCGCCAACAGCCTTTTGGGGAGGCACCTGGACCCAACACACCCGCCCACCTCGTCGATTTTATCCATTCCAGGGAAGAAGCACGGGACACTTTTACACAGATATTGTACATTGCCTTTTTACCCACTGCCTTGAACTCCCCCAGCTCCGGGGTATGGAAGGAAAGCAGCATCCCCACGTCCTCCTCTAATTCCCCCGCCGCAGCACTAACATTCAGCGCAGAGAACACATCATCCAGACCCTCGGTCCACAGATCAGAATTGGAAGTGTCAGTCACATACAGCAGATGAAGTACTGGCAAGGAGTCACAGACCTCAGCGACGACCTTCCTCAGTAGGCGAGATGATCAGATCCCTGCTCTTTCTCCCAGCTCCTCCAACGATCTGCTCCTGCTCCGCATCAGATGACCCAGCTTGGTACACCCCACGCCTAACAAGCATGAACGTAGGCTGGCTGAACCCAGAGCATGGGACTGGATGGCAGTGTTGTAAAAAAGAGGCTCTTCAAAAAGCCACATCCCTGGTGGCGTGCCGGCCTTACGGGACTTGACAAGAACTCTCCAAGCCTGCATTACAGACTCATAAAATGGAGTCAGAACAGGCAACTCACCCCTCTAACTTTAAGAGGAAAAGGTGCTTGTCTAAGCCCAAACAGCCCGCTCTCCTCATCAATATATAGGCTGTGTTGACCCAGCTAGAACCGTCACAGTACAACAGTCTCTGTTCTGCTTGAAGCTAGAAAGCCATGATCCTGGAAGAAATGTCCATTAGGTCTTGCCCACCCTTGTGCAGTAGGGTACAGGGCTGCAGTTTTAATCCAATGTTGTCCAGACCAAAATAAGTTGACAAGGGTCCTCTGATGCTCTTGTATCAGACTGTAAAATCATGAGTCTGTGCCACAGGGTAGAGGCAGCTAGATTATTGGCTACCAGTACTCTTCCCCTATACGACAGCTGGGGTAGCACACAATTTCACCTTGACAATCTAGCACACACTTTCTCCACTACACCTTCCCAGTTCTTTTTCTGAAAGACATCGGAGCCTAGAAAAGTCTTCATCCCCAAAGTCTTCATCCCATCTCTGCCACACTGAATCTCCCCTGGTAACCGTGGAGCGGACCCTGTCTGAATCTCCCCTGGTAACCGTGGAGTGGACCCTGTCTGAATCTCCCCTGGTAACCGTGGAGCGGACCCTGTCTGAATCCTCCCTGGTAACCGTGGAGCGGACCCTNNNTGAATCCCCCCTGGTAACCGTGGAGCGGACCCTGTCTGAATCCCCCCTGGTAACCGTGGAGCGGACCCTGTCTGAATCCTCCCTGGTAACCGTGGAGCGGACCCTGTCTGAAGCTGACCTGCCCACAGCGATTCGCTCTTTTCCCAATTGACTCTAGCTGAGGAGGCCCCCTCATACACATTCAGAGCATTTGAGAGAACCTTAACATCTTCACCCCCTGTAATAAAAACGGTCACGTCATCTGCACACGCAGACAGCGCTATCGTGGGACCCTTCATTACACCTGGCACAGAGAAACCAGTAAGCCTCGCTCTTAAAAAATAAAGCATTGGTTCAATTGCCAGACAATATAACTGCCCTTAAATTGGGAATCCCTACCTGATACACTTTTGGACGGGGATGAGGTAACTCAAACCATCCCCCACCTTCACCATACATGAGGCCCCAGCATACAGTAAACTCATCCAAGACAAAAAAACATCCAAACCCAAAGGCTTTCACTGTTTTAAACAAGTACTGGTGGTCCACACGATCAAAAGCTTTCTATTGATCCAAAGAAAGTAAACCCACATTCACATCAGACAGTTTACAAATGTCTAAAACATCTCTTATTAGAAACAAGTTATCAACGATAGAGCGGTCAGGTACACAGTAGGACTGGTCCTTGTGGACCAACAGCCCCAGATACTCTTTCAACCTGTTTGAGAGACATTTAGATACAATTTTATATTCTGCACACAGTAATGCAACAGGTTTACCATTTTTTAGAAGAGCCAAATCCCCCTTTTTTGGCAACAATGAAAGCACAGCACGTTGACAGGATACAGGAAGAGAACCCTCATGAAAAGATTCACACACCACTTCATAAAAATCCCCCCCAATAGACCCCCAAAAGTGCTTATAAAAGTCAGATGGTAATCCATCGATGCCATGGGGCTTGGCCTGATGAGAGCTGCATAACTGCTGTGGACAGCTCCTGCAGAGTAATGTCAGAGTCCAAAGCAACTCTCTGCTCTGGGCCCAATTGAGGAAGTTCATGTAACAGAATCACAATCCTCCGCCTTATAGAGGGCAGAGTAGAAATCCACGGCATGTTGGCGCATCTCACCGTCATCCGTGGTCACCTTCCCACCAGGGAGACCAAGGCAGACCATCTGTTGCGTTGTTTTTTTTTTGAAAGCGCTAGGAGCATCCATATCCATGAGGGTAGCAAGGATAGGCAGCCTTCACTCTTTCATGTAAAAACAAACCCAGTTCATGTCTCTTGTCCTGTAAGTTCATAACTAGTCCGGGGTCATTCTGTGTGAGCAACTTCAACTCAATAGATTTGATGTCCTGTTCAAGGGCCCTGATAGTCTCTTTAACTTCAAAACGAGACAGAGCACTATACTGTTGACAAAACAATCGTATTTGTGCCTTCCCAAACTCCCACCATTGTCTTGTAACCCTCCATTTTTCCCAAAACAACAAAATCCTTTCACAAAACATGACATCATGTAACAATTTAACATTAAAATACCAATAAGGCGATGACCTTCGTGGACAGGACACGTGAATATCAACAGTAACAATATGGTGATCAGAGAAACCCACAGGAGTGATGTCACACCTTCCTACCCTACTACAGTAGTGCTCAGATACAGACAACCTGTCTAACCTTGCTGCACTGAGACCATCTTCAATAACTTTTAGCCATGTGTACTGCCTAACTTTTACATTCCTTACTCTCCACACATCAGAAAGCTCAAACTCAGCTAATAGACCAGACAGGCAAGTGGCTGACTGCAGGTGAGGTTCTTCAGCGGTGCGATCAACAGTAAAATCCACGGTACAGTTCCAGTCCCCCCTAAAACCATACACCCCTCTTGGTCACACTGTCTTAAGGTTTCCTTTATTTGATCAAACACAACAATATGCTCTGTACCCTCATTAGGAGCATAAACATTTATTTATTTTAATTTAAAAAAAAATAACATAACATCCACCTTGACCAATAAAACCCGACCCTTGACAATCTCTGTTGTAGATACCACAGTCACCCCTAAGCCTGAGGAAAACAAGATTGCCACCCCAGCACTGAAATTAGTACCATGACTGAGTATATCCCACCACATACCCCAGTCAACCTCATTAGCCTCATCACTGTGTCTCCTGTAGAAAAACTACATTAAGCCTTTTCTGTTTTATTACTTCTAATACCCAAACCCTCTTATTCCTGTCCCTACCCCCATTTATATTGAGAGAACCTACCCTTAGTACCTCCATATAGAAAATCAGAAGAAACCACAGAGAAACCAAAGAGAAAAAAGACACCCTATGAAGCATGATCATCATCATTATTTACATTTTCTCGTATTAACCTGACCACGTTTCCCACTAACTTTTTCTGCTGCAACAGCAGTAACAAATTTCCTCAAGCAAAACCGCTTCTTCTTACTCAACTGGTCTAACCCCACCGTCTTCTGTAACATCACAGCTGACCTCACAAACTTATCAACATCAAAATAATCTGTCAATTTGACAGATTTCCCAAAAGTCTGATCCAGGAACCCATTTACCTCTAGATTGTAAATTAAGTCGTCACCAGCTGCTATCATATCAAGAGAGATATCCTTCTCCTGATCCTCCTCAACTGAGGCCACAGACCGCTGACTCCCCTCAGCCACATCCCTTTTAACACTCCCCACTTGCACCCCATCAATCGTACCGGGCATCTCCTCCACTACCTGGGAGACTAGTCCCAC
>NC_036842.1:30932129-30937057 GCF_002910315.2 Salvelinus sp. IW2-2015
TCCTGTACCCCATTACTCGTAGTGGGCATCTCCTCCACTACCTAGGAGACTAGTTCCACATGAACCTTCTGCTGTACCCCATCACTCGTACTGGGCATCTCCCCACCAGTCTGAGGAAATGGAGGGGTCCCCAGATCCATCCTTACTTCCTACAACAATATTTTTCTGCTGCATAACAGACGCTATGTTCCCCTCTGGTACAAGTTGCAACTTCGTACCCTCAACACGGACAACTTGTTCCTCAGCAACAGGTGACTGCTCTACCACTGTCGGCCCACCTCTCCCTACATCAGTGGGCCCAGGCGTTACAAGGACCACCTGCGTCCCTCCCTCCACCTTATCCCTTTTCGGGCACGAATGTCGCTTATGGCCAACATCCCCACACTCAAAACACCATTGACTACCCGTACTAGCATAAGCCATATACAGTCTGTTGTCATACTTGACTTTAAACGATAACTCCAAAGTCTGCTCCGGGGAAACCAAAAACATAAACACCTGTCGACATAACCTGTTTCAGAGCCGGGTGTTTGCAACCCAACGGGACAATCTTAATTGAACTTGCAAACTTCCCAAACCGCAATAACCCGCGCTCCAATAACTCATTGGGAATAAACGGCAGTACATTTCTCCTTGTTGATGGAAAAAAAGCGATATAACTTGAATTAACATACCTTTAAGCAGTACACCATGCTCAACCCTACGATCAACAAGACACTCTTCTTTAAGAAGTACACCATGCTCAACCCTACGATCAACAAGACGCTCTTCTTTAAGAAGTACACCATGCTCAACCCTACGATCAACAAGACGCTCTTCTTTAAGAAGTACACCATGCTCAACCAACCGAGAGAGAAGAGAGTTATGATTCCACATTCTTGGGTATTTAAGATTTGAGAGAGTTCTCTAGAGATCACACGAGATATCCATATTGTCAATCCGCTACTCCTGAGGCACAATGAATAGGACGAAGCGAGGACCATGTAGATTAAGCCCAGCAGGATCTACCTCAAAGACTTCTTCATGGACACAAGTGTATTCTCGCTTCCGAAACACAGATTTCCTGGTCTCTGAGGTTCGTTCCGATGAATGGAGCTAGTGGTAGCTGGCGCTGGACGAAGCGCCTGGCATGAGCGACGTTTTGGCGCGCGCGCTAGCTGTGGGAGATCGTCTCTCTTGGAGCTGAGTCCTGGTAAGACGAGGACTGGGAGATCACGGAGGGAGACCTTGGAGTGAGTCCTGAGGGACGTGCCTGGACTGTGATGGAGAACTGGAGGAAGGGCCACTGCATGGCCACATACTGTGCACACTGGGGACCAGGAACAGCAAGGTTAGCTTCGCTCTCTCCCTTGGAGCAGGCACAGGAAGGAGCGCCTGGAGGAGTGCTGGAAAGAAGGCCTGGAGGAGGCCATGGAGAAGGGCCTGGAGGAAGTCCTGGGGACGGAGGGACTGGAGGAGGCTGGAGGAGGCCGCTGGAGGAGGAACTGGAGGAGGCTGGAGGAAGACTGGAGGAGGACTGGAGGAGGCTGGAGGAAGGTACTGGACGGAGGACTGGAGGAAGGCCTGCAAAGCAGATGTTTGATCCACATCAAGGCTTTTCTTGTAAGGCTTACATGCAGATCTGAGTTCAACACATAGTCTCGTATAGGACATTCCCTCGCTCCCTGTCCCTCCTCACTTAAGTTCAGACTGCCACCGAGTCCCTTCCGTCCTCTCTTCTTCCGTTTTATTTTAACTTAATGAAATGGCGCAAAGCTCCACACTAGGTGGTTCTTCTCTTCTGTTTATGATCAAACTTCACAGACTTAGAAATAGTCTCAAAGCAGTGCGTCTATCGAAGGACTCAAAACTCTCCTAGAAACAATTCTAATCAAAATCAGAATAATTCTAGATCCTTTGAAAAATACATTGCAGAACTTTAAGATTTAAATATATAATAATATAATTTCATGAAATCACAGTCCAATACAGCAATATGAAAAGATAAAATCTGGAACCTAGCCAAAATGTCCGATTTTTTAAAGTTAAACAGCGAAAACACAAATTATCTAATGTTTTGGTTCTTGCTCACCCACACAATATCAAATAACCAACCGCCATCCTTTTTCACAGAAAAGATAGTTTCACAACTCTCCCAATATAGATCGACATAAATTAATCATCTCTCACTTGAATCGAACTTCTCCATCATACTCCTCTCCCCTCCATGCTCTCTTCTTCCCATCTCTCCAGTCGAAGTCACTCTTCCATTGATCTACTCTCTTCATCTCATTCTACGCTACCCAACCATAATTTACTAGTTTTAATGTTTGAATGAAAATCACCCTGTTGATCCTAAATGTTCAGGCATAGGTTTGGTAGCCACAGAAAGTCAGTTGTGTATTATGGAGATTTACATTGGCGCCATGTTCAGAAATAGCACCAAACAGCCAGAATAATTACAGATAGCAACGTGAAATACAGAAATACTCATCATAAACTTTGATGAAAGATGCATGTTTAACATATAATTAAGATACACTCGTTCTTAATGCAACCCTGTGTTATGATTTAAAAAAATACACTTTAGTAAAAAGCACAGCATGCAATATCTGAGACACAGCGCTCAGCCATTCTCGCATGTTGGAGTTAACAGAAATACGAATTTCATATAAATATTCTTACCTTTGATGATCTTTCATCAGAATGCAGTGCCAGGAATCCTAGTTCCATCAATAATGTTTTTTGTTTTATAATGTCCATTACTCTGTCGAATTAGCAACTTTGGCTAGCATGTGTAGTTACTGTGTCCATCGACTTTACGCTAATGAACGAAACTTCAAAAAGTGATATTACCAAATCGAATACAACTGGTCAAACTCAGTTGAGAATCATCTTCAGGATGTTTTTCTCATATATACTCAATAACGTCCCAAACGGAGCATTTCTTCATGTCTATATAACGCATTGCAGACAAAAGACAATCACATGCGTAGTGGTGCATGGCCAAGAACTGGCAATATGCCTGACCATCATCCTTGGCTCTCATCCGGTCCCACATACAAGCCTATATGCTTCATTCCACGTTCTACTGCTGTTGACATCTAGTGGAAGGCGTATGAAGTGCATACAGATCCATACATATAAGGCAATTGAATAGGCGATGCCTTTCATAGCAACCATTTCAGAATTTTCACTTCCTGTTGGGAAGTTTGCCTGCCATATGAGTTCTGTTTTACTCACAGATATAGTTCAAACAGTTTTAGAAACTTCAGAGTGTTTTCTATCCAATAGTAATAATAATATGCATATCAATGATCTAGGACAGAGTACGAGGCCGTTTAATTTGGGCACAAATTCATCCAAAAGTGAAAATGTCGCCCCTATCCCTAAATAAGAAAAGTTATTGAGCCTGGGTCAAGAGTAGTTTAATAGACGTCTGTGCTGTGGTCTGAGTAGTTTATAGACGTCTGTGCTGTGGTCTAGAGTAGTTTAATAGACGTCTGTGCTGTGGTCTAGAGTAGTTTAAATAGACGTCTGTGCTGTGGTCTAGAGTTGACTCCAGTTGTCCACCTCAACATTGGAGAGAGAGTAATGCATGCAGAGCAGAATTAGGGTAGCCGCTAATGATCAAAATCCAGAAAGAGCCGTTAAATTCTACAACCACCTAATAGGAAGCGATTCCAAACCTTCATAACAAAGCCATCACTACAGAGAGATGAACATTGGAGAGAGTCCCCTAAGCAAGCTGGTCCTGGGGCTCTGTTCACAAACACACCCCACAGAGACCAGAACAGCAACACAATTAGACCCAACCAAATCATGAGAAACAAAAATATAATTACTTGACACATTGGAAAAGAATTAACAAAAAAACTGAGCAAACTAAATGCTATTTGGCCCTAAACGAGAGTACACAGTGGCAGAATACCTGACCACTGTGACTGACCCAAACTTAAGGAAAGCTATGTATGACATGGACAGACTCAATGGACAGACTCAGTGGAGCATAGCCTTGATATTGAGAAAGGCCGCCGTAGGCAGATCTGGCTCTCAAGTAAAGACAGGCTATGTGCACACTGCCCACAACATGAGGTGGAACCTGAGCTGCACTTCCTGACCTCCTGCCCAATGTATGACCATATTAGAGAACCATATTTCCTTAAGATTACACAGATCCACAAAGAATTAGAAAACAAACCCGATTTTGATAAACTCCCATATCTACTGCATGAAATACCACAGTGTGCCATCACAGTAGCAAGATGTGTGACCTGTTGCCACAAGAAAAAGTCCAACGTGAAGAACAACACCATTGTAAATACAAACCATATTTTATGCTTATTTATTTTCCCTTTTGTACTTTAACTATTTGCACATCGTTACAACACCGTATATATACACAGAATATGACATTTGTACATCGTTACAACACTGTATATATACACAGAATATGACATTTGTACATCGTTACAACACTGTATATATACACAGAATATGACATTTGTACATCGTTACAACACTGTATATATACACAGAATATGACATTTGTACATCGTTCAACACACTGTATATATAACAGAATATGACATTTGTACATCGTTACAACACTGTATATATACACATAATATGACATTTGTAATGTCTTTATTCTTCTGGATCTTCTGTGAGTGTAATGTTTTACTGTTCATTTCGATTGTTTATTTCACTTTTGTATATTCTCTATTCCACTTGCTTTGGCAATGATAACAAATGTTTCCCATGCCAATAATGCCCCTTGAATTGAATTGAGTACAGCTAATATCTTCCAGAAGGCAGAAAGAGCGAGATCATTTGGCCCAGTTTCTTCTTTCTCTATTACCCTCTATACTACTACTAAACTTTGGCTCTTCGCCTGATTTGTTAAACTGTAACAATCCTCCTACACCCCCCCCCCCTCCCCCCCACCA
>NC_036842.1:30940393-30941718 GCF_002910315.2 Salvelinus sp. IW2-2015
CACATTTTAGATTAGGAACATTACGAGCATGTTCTGTCGAACCCACAGACATTTTCTGAGCTGATGATGTGTTGGGAAAGGACGAGTGTAGACATGCTATCATTAAGCAAACGTGGAAGAAGTGATTCATTAGAGGATGGCGGGGCTGGAACAGAGCGATTCTGTACTGTGGTGGTTTCCCATCTTCTCTTCAGGGATTATAAATAGACGAACAGACCAACGGGACAGTTGGCTTCTCTCAACATGTCCTTACCTCTGACTCTAATGTTCAGACTCCTACATCAGAATAGTCTGGAATGTTCTTTATGAAAGAACTCTCTGTCCCTCTTTTACAGTTTCCCAGAGAGATGAGCAGTTGGAAGTCAAAAGTCACTTATACACATACATTTACATGTGCACATACTCACCGTTTCAGAGATGTTACACAGGGTTTCCATGGTCTACAGTAGGTTCCTCTCTCTCACACACTCAGTGGGGTTAGTAGGGTGAACAATTCACAACATCAGTGGGCTACAAACTGTAAGGAAAGACTGAGGTCGTCCCACCTCTCTCACACAGCGACTTTTATCTCACAGTGGGGTGTGTTGGGATCCATGCCTATGGCAGGACTGTAGTAGCTGGGTGGTCTCCTCTCCTTCTCTCTCCCCTCTCCCTTCTCTCCCCTCTTCTTCCTCCTCCCTTCTTCCAAATTGGTTTGGAGGAGAAAACAGGAGTGGTAGCCAAAGAGCTCGGAGAGAGAAGGCAACAGTTAAATGACAAGCTGAGGAAAGCCATGTCACAATTGTGCTCCTCTCAGATCAGTCTTTCTGACAGAGCACATGTTCTAGCTTTCCCTTTGCTTTTTAGAGGTGACATGCTGTTCATCACTATCTTATCTTTCATTGGGGGGCCACTACCACCAGTCTCTCTCTCTACACACACACACACACTCTACACACACACACACACACATCTAGATGTGTATAAGAGACAGCCGTTACAACACTGTATATATACACAGAATATGACATTTGTACATCGTTACAACACTGTATATATACACAGAATATGACATTTGTACATCGTTACAACACTGTATATATACACATAATATGACATTTGTAATGTCTTTATTCTTCTGGATCTTCTGTGAGTGTAATGTTTACTGTTCATTTCGATTGTTTATTTCACTTTTGTATATTCTCTATTCCACTTGCTTTGGCAATGATAACAAATGTTTCCCATGCCAATAATGCCCCTTGAATTGAATTGAGTACAGCTAATATCTTCCAGAAGGCAGAAAGAGCGAGATCATTTGGCCCAGTTCCTTCTCTCTATTACCCTCT
>NC_036842.1:30949375-30952865 GCF_002910315.2 Salvelinus sp. IW2-2015
TTACCCTTTGTGTCTAAGTGTAAATGAGCAAATACCGTCACAAATATAGATGTAGGATCCTGCAAAGCAGGAAATGCGAACTTGTTTCTAAAGTTTGTAATTTCCACATAGAAATTTCAGACTTGATTTGCCCTAATGACATTTGTATCAAAACTCTACAAAAATGTCCATTAATTATAATCTACAAAGTAATTCCCATTTCTGTTACTGCAGGATTATTTTCCTGCTTCAGCAAACTGGCTCAAATTAAGATCCTACATCTGTTGCTTCACAATATGCCAATTTATTAGTACAGCATAGCTTTAGCTCCACGCTCTCAGATTCGGTCTTTGTAGTTAGTTGTCTTTGCAAAGTGTTTTTCTATCACGCTAAGACATAGTTCAGTCATGATGGTTTCCATAAACTCAGCAGGTTTCTACCTCTTTCCTCTACCCTTAAAACAAATGCAGCTGTCTAGTCCTGGGACTTATGAATGGTGCCAGAACTAAATGTGAGTCTAACCTGTACATGTATGTGAGTACCCCATTGTCTTCTGGGAAAAGCAAGGCCCGCCCCCTTGTTGGGGGGCTGAGAAGTTCCCAGAAGGCCTTGCTCTAAGGGCAATGTCTCACAGATGTAGCTGGCGCTCACAAAATGGAGGGAGAGTTTAGACTAGGGATGGAGGGAGGAATGAAGGGAAGAAGGGAAGTGGTCGCTCCTGAAGAGGGAGAGAGTGGGTTGAAACTTCCCTTTCACTTCTCCTCTGTTCCTTTCACCCCTTTTTCCTGTTTTTGTTTGTCCCGTGTTTTGTTGTTCTATAAATACACCATTATTCTGGCTTTCATTCTCTTTCTCAGCATCTCTTCTCATATCCCCTTTATTTTCAAACGTATGTCTCTATCCTTCTTTTTTCTTTCTTTCTCTCCCTCCACTGTCCCTCTCTCTCTCTGTCTCTCTATGTGTCTGGTGGATGGATCAGGTCAGAGAGAGGAGGAGAGGAAAGGAGGAGAGGGGAAGAGGGGTTTGGGAAAATGAGAAAGTCTTTTCGAAGGCCGCCCAGGGACCACATGCTATTCTCATTACTCTGTTCTCCTTCCTGTCCTACTCTCTCTCTCTCCCTCCCTCTCTCTCTTCCATACTTTTCTCTCCAACCCTCCCAGCTCTGTGCTGTTCTGTTCAGTATTCTGGCCAGTGTTGGCGGGTTGGAGAGAGCTATTGTTTACTTTAGATGCTCCAAGACGTCATTTAGATGTCTCCCCTGTCCAAGATGTTGTCATCTCCTCTGTCCCATGTTCTTCATCCTTCTCCATGTTTGTTTCCTCTGCCTGTTTCAGTATATAACAATGTATTGACTGTGTCTCTAAAGGTTATCATAGTGTAGTTTCAGTGCAGTACACCATTTATTTGATGAACTGCATTTTGGGATTTATTCAGATTTTTCTCTTGAAAACAATACTTTACATAAAACCCATGTAGGGGTGTGGTCCTCTGACTCTCCCTGTTCAGCACATTACATACACTGGTGTGTTATAACTCCTCTCTCCCCACCCCCCCTCTCTATCTCTCTCTATCTCTCTCTCTCCATTCCTCCATCCCACTCTTCTCGCTTCTCAGCTGATGTGTTTCCAGAGGACTTCTCCATCCTGGCTACAGTGAAGCCTAAGAAGGGCTCCCAGTCCTTCCTGCTGTCTGTGTATAACGAGCAGGGTATCCAGCAGCTTGGGGTGGAGGTGGGACGCTCTCCTGTCTTCCTGTATGAGGACCACATGGGTAAACCCAGCCCTGAGGACTACCCCCTCTTCAGAGGTCTCAATCTGGCCGATGGAAAGTAGGTTCACCTCATTCCACACACAGTATTACTATGTCATTAGATAGTACACTGATATCATTACACATATTTATAGTCAAACTATCTCCTCTTCAGAGGACTCATCCCGGCCAACAGAAAGTATGTTGACCTTTGTCTGATACTATACCATACCATACCATACAATAAACCCTAGTCATCCTGCAGTATATCTTATCACTCTGCCTAGTGCTTACACAGCTTGTAAACTATGATATACAATGGCACACATATACTGCATTATATCACACTAGTCACTCTTCAGAGGCCTCAACAGTGACATCTGTTATACTGAACCATATCAGACAATGTGCTGTCAGTTTAGCTGCTTGCTTCTCTGTAATCAGAGCGCAGGTGTGGGTTGGTGTAGCTTTGATGCGTCTGGTGGGGTTTAGTTGTGCAGGTGACTGGTCACCCATGTGCATTATCTCAATTATGTGCTGTCAGTCCATCTAACACATAGCTTGTTATCTAGCTAGCCAGTCAACCAAGGTACTTTGTATTATATATAAAGACCTGCTCGGATTGACAGTAGCTGAGCTTTGTGCGCTACAGTGCCCTCGGATGTGTAGACATTGAACCCATGGATACATCCCTATCCTGAACAAAACATCCCTATCCTGAACAAAACATCCCTATCCTGAACAAAACATCCCTATCCTGAACAAAACATCCCTATCCTGAACAAAACATCCTATCCTGAACAAAACATCCCTATCCTGAACAAAACATCCCTATCCTGAACAAAACATCCCTTTCCTTCCAGTTCTCTGCTAACAATGACTGGAACGAATTGCAAAAATCACTGAAGCTGGAGTCTTATATCTCCCTCACTAACTTTAAGCATCATCTGTCAGAGCAACTTACCAATTACTGTACACAGCCAATCTGTAAATAATGCACACAACTACCTCATCCCCATATTGTTATTTATCCTCTTGCTCTTTTGCACCCCAGTATCTCTACTTGCACATCATTATCTGCACATCTATTACTCCAGTGTTAATGCTAAATTGTAATTATTTCGCCTCTATTGCCTATTTATTGCCTTACCGACCTACTCTTCTACATTTGCACACACTGTACATAGATTTTTCTATTGTGTTATTTGACTGTACGTTTGTTTATGTGTAACTGTGTTGTTGTTTTTGTCGCACTGCTTTGCTTTATCTTGGCCAGGTCGCAGTTGTAAATGAGAACTTGTTCTCAACTGACCTACCTGGTTAAATAAAGGTGAAATAAAAAAAATATATAAAAAAATATCCTGAACAAAACATCCCTATACTCTAGCCTGGTTGTAATATCAGTGTTTCAATAGTCCCACAACTAGTAACTGTAGCATAGTGAAACATGTGTGGGACTTTTTATCCATCTCAAAGCTAGTATAACTGTAGTGAAACGTATGTGTGTGTGTGTGAGAGAGAGAGAGAGAGAGAGAGAAGAGATAGAGAGAGAGAGAGAGAGAGGAGAGAGAGAGAGAGAGAGAGAGAGAGAGAGAGAGAGAGAGAGAGAGAGAGAGAGAGAGAGAGAGAGAGAGAGAGAGAGAGAGAGGAGAGGGAGAGGGGAGAGGGAGAGGGAGAGGGAGAGGGAGGGAGAGAGGAGAGGGAGGGAGAGCGAGAGCTAACTTCTGTTCCTGTCCCCAGGTGGACAGAGTGGTCATTCAGT
>NC_036842.1:30955828-30958821 GCF_002910315.2 Salvelinus sp. IW2-2015
AGAGAGAGAGAGAGAGAGAGAGAAGAGAGAGAGAGAGAGAGAGACGAGAGAGAGAGAGAGAGAGAGAGAGAGAGAGAGAGAGAGAGAGAGAGAGGAGAGGGAGAGGGAGAGGGAGAGGGAGAGGGAGAGGGAGAGGGAGGGAGAGAGAGAGGGGGAGGGAGAGCGAGAGCTACCTTCTGTTCCTGTCCCCAGGTGGCACAGAGTGGCCATCAGTGTTCACAAACAGAGCATCCACCATCATCCTGGACTGTAAAAAGAAGACCACGCAGAAACTGTCCAGGAGCCCACACCCCATCATCGACACCAAAGGAATTGTGGTCTTCGGAACTAGAATACTTGATGAAGAAGTCTTTGAGGTAGATCTGCTGGCTTATCTACATGGTCCTTCGCTTCGTCCTATTCATTGATGGTGATATTTGTGATTTGTGTTCTAAAACCTCAAGTTGTTCACAAACAGAGCATCACCATCATCCTGGACTGTAAAAAGAAGACCACGCAGAAACTGTCCAGGAGCCCACACCCCATCATCGACACCAAAGGAATTGTGGTCTTCGGAACTAGAATACTTGATGAAGAAGTCTTTGAGGTAGATCTGCTGGCTTATCTACATGGTCCTTCGCTTCGTCCTATTCATTGATGGTGATATTTGTGATTTGTGTTCTAAAACCTCAAGTTGAGTGGAAATGAGCCGTGCACAGATCGTCATCTCTGCCCGTTGAACTGCAAATATGTTTTTGGTCTGGATTTTCAGGCTGGATTGTCTTGTTATTATTGTGAAGACTTAGATCAGGTGTTTCATAAAGTGTTGCTGTGAACACCTATTTGGAACTGCACAGCTAGCTGTGTATAGCTGTGTATGTAGTCTGAGCAACCTCCCCCCCCCCCCATTCTCTCTATCTCTTTCTCTCGCCGTCCGAACTCACTGCCACGTCTTTGTGTACACAAAGAGAGGCGTTGAACTCAGTCAGATAGTGAACATTTTTTCATTGCGAGAACTAGTGTTCACCTCCCCCTCCCACCATCCCACCATCCCTCCATCCCATGTTCTTTAACTATGCTTTGTGGTTGGAGATGACTTGATTTGGAGATCAGTGACAGACAGCCAAGCCCTGGGGGTTATCACAGAGACCTGGAGACACCTGACAAGCATCCTAATATCAAATACTGCTGCTTCTGCCAGAGATGGAGAAAAGAGATAAAGGTGTATTCTTTTTGAACATTTGGTTGTAACTTTTTATAAAGGAGTTGCTAAGGGAGTGATCCAACTGTTCTTTGTACTTTTACGTTTTAAAGTAAGCCCTATGAAGAGGATGAAAGAAAATTGCACCCACTCGTCTGAACAGAACACACACACAAATACAACCCACAGTGGATAGTGTTAGGGCTGGGCGATATGGCCTAAATATCATATCACTGTATTTTTCTAATATTTTATGGTATGACGGTATTTGTGTTCTTTAGGAGTAGTGTGTGACTCTAGGGTGAAAACATACATTCTAAGTGATTTCAATGGGTCTCTCTCCATTCTGATTGTTTTATACTATTCAGTTGAACTTCAACCAAAAATAATTTTCTGCATTTTCATATTTCTGCATTTCCTGCACTCATTTGATATCATTTCCACACTGCCACGTAGGGCTGTATGATATTGGCAAAAAAATCTAGGCCTTGTTTTAAACCAAATGTTGCAATTGGGATTTGACATGCAGTTTAGAACACTTGGGGGAACCGTTGGAATCATGGACACATTCTAATTATTCTAATTCTATAGTTAGAAGATAATAGTGGGCACTTGAGATGCAAAACATGTTTATGTTAATGAACAGTCAATTACTGTGGGACAGGCAGTCTTTTGGATGAAAATAACCAGCTGAAAAAATGCCTTGACCACATTGGATCCACTTCATGTAGTCCAAAGATACTTCACTTATTTCATTGGTAACACCTTTTATAGGAATAATATTTTTGCTGTATGCTTTTTGTCAACCTGGACTCTATGGTTTAAGTGCAATGTACACACATACAGTATGTTTGTGAGTGTGTGTGTTTGTGTGTGTGTGTGGCCGTTCCTGGACGCATGCATGTGTGTGTTTCAAGTTTCAATTTTGTTTTGTGTGAGTGAATACAGTGTGTGAGTGAATACAGCGTCTGAGTGAATACAGTGTGTGAGTGAATACAGTGTGTGAGTGAATACAGTGTGTGAGTGAATACAGTGTCTGAGTGAATACGAGTGGTGAGTGAATACAGCGTGTGAGTGAATACAGTCGTGTGAGTGAATACAGTGTCTGAGTAATTACAGGGTCTGAGTGAATACAGTGTGTGAGTGTATACATGTGTGATGAATACAGTGTGTGAGTGAATACAGTGTGTGAGTGAATACAGTGTCTGAGTGAATACAGTGGTCTGAGTGAATAGAGTGTGTGAGTGAATACAGTGTGTTGAGTGAATAGAGTGTGTGAGTGAATACAGTGTGTGAGTGAATACAGTGTGTTGAGTGAATACAGTGTGTGAGTGAATACAGTGGTGAGTGAATACAGTGTGTGAGTGAATACAGTGTGTGAGTGAATACATCATGTGAGTGAATACGTGTCGTGTGATTACAGTGTGTGCGTGAATACAGGTGTGAGTGATACGGTGTGTGAGTGAGTACAGTGTGTGATGAATACAGTGTGTGAGTGAATAGAGTGTGTGAGTGAATACAGTGTTGAGTGAATACAGTGTGTGAGTGAATACAGTGTGTGAGTGAATAACAGTGTGTGAGTATACAGTGTGTGAGTGAATACATCATGTGAGTGAATAACGTGTCTGTGTGAATACAGTGTGTGGCGTGAAACAGGTCTGAGTGAATACGGTGTGTGAGTGAGTAACAGTGTGTGAGTGAATACAGTGTGTGAGTGAATACAGTGTGTGCGTGAATACAGTGTGTGAGTGAATACAGTGTGTGAGTGAATAGAGTGTGTGAGTGAATAAGTGTGTGAGTGAATATCAGCGTG
>NC_036842.1:30958846-30972458 GCF_002910315.2 Salvelinus sp. IW2-2015
TTATTTTTTTTTTTTATTTTTTCTTTTTGTTTCTGTTTGTTTTTTTCTTTTCTTTCTCTCCCTCCACTGTCCCTCTCTCTCTCTGTCTCTCTATGTGTCTGGTGGATGGATCAGGTCAGAGAGAGGAGGAGAGGAAAGGAGGAGAGGGAAGAGGGGTTGGGAAAATGAGAAAGTCTTTTCGAAGGCCGCCCAGGGACCAATGCTATTCTCATTACTCGTTCTCTTCCCTGTCCTACTCTCTCTCTCTCCCTCCCTCTCTCTCTTCCATACTTTTCTCTCCAACCCTCCCAGCTCTGTGCTGTTCTGTTCAGTATTCTGGCCAGTGTTGGCGGTTGGAGAGAGCTATTGTTTACTTAGATGCTCCAAGACGTCATTTAGATGTCTCCCCTGTCCAAGATGTTGTCATCTCCTCTGTTCATGTTCTTCATCCTTCTCCATGTTTGTTTCCTCTGCCTGTTTCGATATATAACAATGTATTGACTGTGTCTCTAAAGGTTTCATAGTGTAGTTTCAGTGCAGTACACCATTTATTTGATGAACTGCATTTGTGGGATTTATTCAGATTTTTCTCTTGAAACAATACTTTACCATAAACCATGTAGGGTGTGGTCCTCTGACTCTCCCTGTTCAGCACATTACATACACTGGTGTGTTATAACTCCTCTCTCCCCACCCCCCCTCTCTATCTCTCTCTATCTCTCTCTCTCCATTCCTCCATCCACTTCTCGCTTTCTCAGCTTGATGTGTGTTCCAGAGGACTTCTCCATCCTGGCTACAGTGGAAGCCTAAGAAGGGCTCCCAGTCTTCCTGCTTGTCTGTGTATAACAGAGCAGGGTATCCAGCAGCTTGGTGGAGTGGGGACGCTCTCCTGTCTTCCTGTATGAGACCAATGGGTAACCCAGCCCTGAGGACTACCCCCTCTTCAGAGGTCTCAATCTGCGATGGAAAGTAGGTTCACCTCATTCCACACACAGTATTACTATGTCATTAGATAGTACACTGATATCTTACACATATTTATAGTCAAACTATCTTCCTCTTCGAGGGACTCATCCCGGCCAACAGAAAGTATGTTGACCTTTGTCTGATACTATACCCATACCATACCATACAATAACCCTAGTCATCCTGCAGTATTCTTATCACTCTGCCTAGTGCTTACACAGCTTGTAAACTATGATATACAATGGCACCATATACTGCATTATATCACACTAGTCACTCTTCAGAGGCTCAACAGTGACATCTGTATACTGAACCATATCAGACATGTGCTGTCATTTAGTGCCTTGCTTCTCTGTGAATCAGAGCGCAGTGTGGTTGTGTGCGTTTGATGCGTCTGGTGGGGTTTAGTTGCTGCAGGTGACTGGTCACCCATGTGCATTTCTACAATTATGTGCTGTCAGTCCATCTAACACATAGCTTGTTATCTAGCTAGCCAGTCAACCAAGGTACTTTTGTATTAATATATAAAGACCTGCTCGGATTGACAGTAGCTGAGCTTTGTGCGCTACAGTGCCCTCGGATGTGTAGACATTGAACCCATGGATACATCCCTATCCTGACACAAAACATCCCTATCCTGAAACAAAACATCCCTATCCTGACAAAACATCCCTATCCTGAACAAAACATCCCTATCCTGAACAAAACATCCCTATCCTGAACAAAACATCCCTATCCTGAACAAAAATCCCTATCCTGAACAAACATCCCTATCCTGAACAAACATCCTATCCTGAACAAAACATCCCTTTCCTTCCAGTTCTCTGCTAACATGACTGGAACGAATTGCAAAAATCACTGAAGCTGGAGTCTTATATTCCCTCACTAACTTTAAAGCATCATCTGTCAGAGCAACTTACCAATTACTGTACACAGCCAATCTGTAAATAATGCACACAACTACCTGCATCCCCATATTGTTATTTATCCTTGCTCTTTTGCACCCCAGTATCTCTACTTGCACATCATTATCTGCACATCTATTACTCCAGTGTTAATGCTAAATTGTAATTATTTCGCCTCTATGCTATTTATTGCCTTCCGACCTACTCTTCTACATTTGCACACACTGTACATAGATTTTCTATTGTGTTATTTGACGATGTACGTTTGTTTATGTGTAACTGTGTTGTTGTTTTTGTCACTGCTTTGCTTTATCTTGGCCAGGTCGCAGTTGTAAATGAGAACTTGTTCTCAACTGACCTACCTGGTTAAATAAAGGTGAAATAAAAAATATATAAAAAAATATCCTGAACAAAACATCCCTATACTCTAGCCTGGTTGTATATCAGTGTTTCAATAGTCCCACAACTAGTAACTGTAGCATAGTGAAACATGTGTGGGACTTTTTATCCATCTCAAAGCTAGTATAACTGTAGTGAAACGTATGTGTGTGGTGTGAGAGAGAGAGAGAGAGAGAGAAGAGGAGAGAGAGAGAGAGAGAGAGAGAGAGAGAGAGAGAGAGAGAGAGAGAGAGAGAGAGAGAGAGAGAGAGAGAGAGAGAAGAGAGGTCTGGACACTGTATTCACCACACACTGTATTCGACACAGACACGTTATTCACTCACATGATCGTATCAACTCACACACTGTATTCACTCACACACTGTAATTCCACTCACACACTGTATTCCTCCACACTGTATTCACTCACACACTGTATTCACTTCACGCACTCTATTCACTCACACACGTATATCACTCACACACTGTACTCACTCACAGCCACCCGTGATTCACCCAGACACTGTATTCACGCACACGAGCGTATTCACAGCAGACAACGTTATTTCACTCACATATGTATTCACTCACAACAACGTAGTTACTCACACACTGTATTCACTCGGACACACATGTATTCACTCACACACTAGATTCACCACACACCTGTATTCACTCACACCAGCACTGTGATTCACTCACACACTCTAGCTCACTACAGCACACTGTATTCGACTAGCCACACCTCATACCCAACTCAGAGCACTGTAGTTCCACTTTCCCCAGAACACCTGGATATTCCACTCACACAGCTGTATTCACTCACACACTGTATTCAGCTCACACACTGTATTACCAACTCACACACTGTATTCACCTCAGAGACCTGTAGTGTTACTCAGAGCAGGCCTAGGTCACGCCACACCTGTGATTGCACGTGACACGGCTGTGGATTCGACGTGCGAGCACACTGCTAGGATATGCAGCTGCAGGAGCAGCTGTATTCGACTTCACAACACTGTTGATTTCACTCACAGCACCCTGTGATTCGACTCACCACCCCACTGTAGACTGTAGCAGCCCTTCAGAACCAGTCCATGTATCATTCTACTTCTCGAAGTCCCACCACCGGGGGACCACAGACACTGTATTCGTACCCTCACTACCCATACAGTAAACTAACAAATTCGAAACTTGCACGGAGAGCAGCACCACCATGCATTGCACCGAGTCCCAGGTACACTGCGAGCTATCTACAACAACACACAAAGACACACACCACTCAGCACGAAACACTGATCTAGCAGTAGTGCCCACAATGTCCACAGTCATCTACATTCCAAAGCACAATTAGTAGCGCATTAGAAGCTCCTAGCGGTGACTAGAAAATACTGCAATGAAGAATCTTTTAGCGGTAGTATCTAAACATGGACTATTTCATACAATTTGGTCTAACCTTTCCTTCGTTCCTATTTCATTGCATGGTGAATTTGTGTATTTGTGTTCTAAAACCATCAAGTTATGTGAAGAAATGAGCCGTGCACTAGATCTGTCATGCTGCCTCGTTTTGGAACTAGTCAAAATATGTTGTTTAGTTGGTCTGGATTTTTCAGCTGGATGGTCTGTCTTATGGATTATCTGGAATTACTCTAGTCAGGATTCGTACTAATAATACAGATGTTGCTGTGACACACCTATTTTGGAACTGCCAAGCTAGCTGGTGCTAAGCTGTGTATGTAGCTCATTGAGCAACCTGCCCCGCCCCACCATTCTCTCTATTCCTCTTTTCATCTGCGCTAACCGTGCTCGAATCTTCACTGCGCACAGTGCCTTATGTAGTACAACATAAGAGATGGTCGTTGAACTCAGTCAGATAGTGAACATATTTTTCATTGCGAAAACTAGTGTTCACCTTCCCCCTCCCACCATCCCACCATCCTCCATCCCATGTTCTTTACTATGCTTTGTGGTTGGAGATGACTTGATTTGGAGATCAGTGACAGACAGCCAAGCCCTGGGGGTTATCACAGAGACCTGGAGACACACCTGACAAGCATCCTAATCAATCAATACTGCTGCTCATTCTGCCAGAGATGGAGAAAAGGAGATAAATGTGTATTCTTTTTGAACATTTGGTTGTAACTTTTTATAAGGAAGTGTAGTTCTAGAGGAGTGATCCAACTGTTCTTTCTTGTACTTTTACGTTTTAAAGTAACGCCTATAGACAGAGGATGAAAGAAAATTGTGCACCCACTGTCTGAAACAGAACACACACACAAATACAACCCACAGTGGATAGTGTAGGGGCTGGGCGATATGCCTAAATATCATATCACTGATTTTTCTAATATTTTATGTGTATCGGTACTTTTGTTACTTAGGAGTAGTGTGTGACCTAGGGTGAAAACATACATTCTAAGTGATTTCAAATGGGTACTTCTCCATTTTGATTGTTTATATACTATTTTTGAAAATACATATATTTAATTTACTATTTCTGCTTGAACTTTCAACCAAAAATATTTTCTGCATTTCATATTTCTGCATTTCCTGCACTCATTTGATAATCATTTCCACACTGCCACGTAGGGTGTTATGATATGGCAAAAAAATACTAGGCCTTGTTTTAAACGCAAATGTTGCAATTGGGATTTGACATGCAGTTTAGAACACTTGGGGAACCGTTGGAATCATGGACACATTCTAATTATTTCTAATTTCATAGTTAGAAGATAATAGTGGGCACTTGAGATTCAAACATGTTTATGTTAATGAACAGTCACATTACTGTGGGACAGGCAGTCTTTTGATTGAAAATAACCAGCTGAAAAATTCCTTGACCACATTGGATCCACTTCATGTAGTCCAAAGATACTTCACTTATTTCATTGGTAACACCTTTTATAGGAATAATATTTTTGCTGTATGCTTTTGTCAACCTGGACTCTATGGTTTAAGTGGCAATGTACACACATACAGTATGTTTGTGAGTGTGTGTGTTTGTGTGTGTGTGTGGCCGTTCCTGGACGCATGCATGTGTGTTGTTTCAAGTTTCAATTTTGTTTTGTGTGAGTGAATACAGTGTGTGAGTGAAACAGCGTCTGAGTGAATACAGTGTGTGGAGTGAATACAGTGTGTGACGTGTGAATACAGTGTGTGAGTGAATACAGTAAGTCTGAGGTGAAAAGGTGTGAGTGAATAAGCTGTGAATACAGCGTGTGAGTGAATACAGTGTCTGAGTAAAACAGGGTCTGAGTTGAATACAGTGTGTGAGTGGTATACAGTGTGTGACTGAATACAGTGTGTGAGTGAATACAGTGTGTGAGTGAATACAGTGTCTGAGTGAATACAGTGTCTGAGTGAATAGAGTGTGTGAGTGAATACAGTGTTGTGAGTGAATAGAGTGTGTAGTGAAACAGTGTGTGAGTGAATACAGTGTGTGATGAATACAGTGTGTGAGTGAATACAGTGTGTGAGTGAATACAGGTGTGTGAGTGAATACAGTGTGTGAGTGAATACATCATGTGAGTGAATAACGTGTCTGTGTGAATACAGTGTGTGCGTGAATACAGTGTCTGAGTGAATACGGTGTGTGAGTGAGTACAGTGTGTGAGTGAATACAGTGTGTGAGTGAATAGAGTGGGTGAGTGAATACAGTGTGTGAGTTGAATACAGTGTTGTGTGAATACAGTGTGTGAGTGAATACAGTGTGTGAGTGAATACAGTGTGGAGTGAATACGATTCATGTGAGTGAATAACGTGTCTGTGTGAATACAGTGTGTGCGTGATACAGTGTCTGAGTGAATACGGATGTGTGATGAGTACGTGTGTGAGTGAATACAGGTGTGAGTGAATACAGTGTGTGCAGTGAATACAGTGTGTTGGAGTGAAATACGTGTGTGAAGGTGAATAGAGTGTGTGAGTGAATAGGTGTGAGTGAATACAGCGTGTGAGTGAATACAGCGTCTGTGTGAATACAGTGTGTGAGTGAATACAGTGTGTGAGTGAATACAGTGTGTGAGTGAATACAGTGTGTGAGTGAATACAGTGTCTGAGTGAATACAGCGTCTGAGTGAATACAGCATCTGAGTGAATACAGCGTCTGAGTGAATACAGCGTGTGAGTGAATACAGTGTGTGAGTGATACAGTGTGGAGTGAATACAGTGTGTGAGTGAGTACAGTGTGTGAGTGAGTACAGTGTGTGAGTGAATACAGTGTGTGAGTGAATACAGTGTGTGAGTGAGTACAGTGTGTGAGTGAATACAGCGTCTGAGTGAATACAGTGTGTAGTGAAACAGTGTGTGAGTGGTACAGTGTTGTGAGTGAATACAGTGTGTGAGTGAATACAGTGTCTGAGTGAATACAGTGTCTGAGTGAATACAGGTGTGAGTGAATACAGTGTGTGAGTGAATACAGTGTGTGATGAATACATCTGAGTGAATACAGTGTGGTGAGTGAATACAGTGTCTGAGTGAATACAGTGTGTGAGTGAATACATCTAGTTAGTCTGAGTGATACTGTTGATGAATCACAGTGTCTGAGTGAATACAGTGTGTGCGTGAATACAGTGTCTGAGGAATTAGAGTGTGTGCGTGAATACAGTGTCTGAGTGTAACAGTGTGTGCGTGAATACAGTGTCTGAGTGAATACAGTGCTGAGTGAATACAGTGGTCTGAGTGAATACAGTGTGTGAGTGAATACAGTGTCTGAGTGAATACAGTGTGTGAGTGAATACAGTGTCTGAGTGAATACAGTGTGTGAGTGGAGTACAGTGTCTGATGAATACAGTGTGTGAGTGAAACAGTGTCTGAGTGAATACAGTGTGTGAGTGAATACAGTGTCTGAGTGAATACAGTGTGTGGAGTGAATACAGTGTCTGAGTGAATACAGTGTGTGAGTGAGATACAGCATCTTGAGTGAATACAGTGTGTGAGTGAATACAGTGTCTGAGTGAATACAGTGTGAGTGAATCAGTGTGTGAGTGATACAGTTGTGAGTGAATACAGTGTGTGAGTGAATACAGTGTCTGAGTGAATACAGTGTGTGAGTGAATACAGTGTCTGAGTGAATACAGTGTCTGAGTGAATACAGTGTGTGAGTGAATACAGTGTGTGAGTGAATACAGTTGTCTGACTGTGAATACAGTGTGGTGAGTGAGACAGTGGTCTGAGTGAATACAGTGTGTGAGCTGATATACAGTGTCTGAGTGAATACAGTGTGTGAGTGAATACAGCATCTGAGTGAATACAGTGTGTGAGTGAATACAGTGTCTGATGAATACGTGTCTGAGTTGATACAGTGTTTGAGTGAATACAGTGTCTGAGTGAATACAGTGTGTGAGTGAATACAGTGTCTGAGTGAATACAGTGTGTGAGTGAATACAGTGTCTGAGTGAATACAGTGTGGAGTGAATACAGTGTCTGGTGAAAGTGTTGAGAAATACAGTGCAGTTGTGAGTGAATTACGAAGTGTGTGAGTGAAATTACAGTGTCTGAGTGAATAGAGTGTCTGAGTGAATACAGTGTGTGAGTGAATACAGTGTGTGAGTGATACAGTGTCTGAGTGAATACAGTGTGTGAGTGAATACCAGTGTGTGCAGTGAGTACAGTGTGTGAGTGAACTAAGGTGTGAGTGAATACAGTGTGTGAGTGAATACAGTGTGTGATGAATACAGTGAAATCAGTGTGTGATACAGTGTGTGAGTGATACAGTGTGTGAGTGAATACAGTGTGTGAGTGAATACAGTGTGTGAGTGAAACAGTTGTTTGAGTGAATACAGTGTGTGAGTAATACGTGTGTGAGTGAATAACAGTGTGTGAGTGAATACAGTGTGTGAGTGAATACAGTGTGAGTGAATACGTGTGAGTGAATACAGTGTGTGGAGTGAATACAGTGTGTGAGTGAATACAGCGTGTGAGTGAATACGCGTGTGAGTGAATACAGCTGTGTGAGTGAATACAGCGTAATGTGACATGATACAGCGGTGAGTGAAATACAGCGTGTGAGTGAAACAGCGTGTGAGTGAATACAGCGGCATGTGAGTGAATTACAGTGTGTGAGTGATACAGTGTGTGAGTGATACAGTGTGTGATGAATACAGTGTCGTGTGAGTGAATACAGTGTGTGAGTGAATACAGTGTGTGAGTGAATACAGTGTGTGAGTGAGTACAGTGTGTGAGTGAATACAGTGTGTGAGTGAGTACAGTGTGTGAGTGATTACAGTGTGTGAGTGAGTACAGCCGTTTTTCCCCCCACTGTGATCTTAATAACCACCGGACCATTTTTTACAGATGACATCATCAGCAGCAGTTCAGTTGATTGATCTAGTAAGGTCTTTAAATACTTCTTATTGTAGCCTATAGCATCCTTCCTCATCAACACAAATCACATCCAGCAACTCAAACAACCGAAACCCACAACAACAGGCTAGCGGTTACCGTGGGAACAGAACAGGCGGACATTTTGTGAAAGATGTTTAAACGTTCTGTCCTGCTGCTGTGTGTCTGTCAGCCCAGTTGAGAGACTGGACAGGCTTCCAGCTGCACTCCCAGAAAATGGAAAACATGCCACATAGTTTCCAAATTATGCTCAGTGCTCTCCCTTTTCTCTCACTTACTTCCTCTCTCTCCTCTTTCTCTGCCTCACTCCCTGTTCCCCTGCTGTACTCTAGTCTGATGGGGGGTTGACTATCATCAGAGGTTACAGCTAAAAGGTGGTGAGCGGGAAAACAAAGATAAACATATTTGATTTCAGTGGCTGGGTCATTTCATTCAATTGGGTCAGATTCCTGCAGATTTCCAGTTGATCCCTCAAGATCAACATCTTGTAAGCGTGCACGGAGAAAAAAGACTGAGATGTGGGGAATTGGATAGAGGTAAGGGGATGGAGTGAGTTTACAATATCAAAAGAGTGAAAGGGAGAAGTCTGGCACTCAGTATTTCCTTAAATATCGGCAGAAAGTTCAGAAATAGATTCCTGGCGCGATAAGGCATTTATAGAGAGAGAAATCAAAAGGGAGAGAGAAACAATAAAACATTAAACACCCTCAGATGACAGAGAGAGATAGAGAATGAGGCAGAAAGAAAAAGAGAGAGCGAGAGAGAGAAAAAAGTGGAAAGAAAAAGAGAGAGAGAGAGAGAGAAAAGTGGAAAGAAAAAGAGAGACAGAGGGAGAGAGAGAGGTGGAAAGAAAGAGAGAGAGAGAGAGAGAGAGAAAGAGGTGGAAAGAAAAGGAGAGAGAGAGAAAGAGGTGGAAAGAAAATGAGAGAGAGAGAGAAAGAAAGAAAAGTGAGAGATAGAGAGACACTTCCCCTCAGGGTGTACTGTACTATAACCCCTACATGCAGTGTGTGAATAGAGGAATTACTGTGAACAATGTGTTGCATCTGCCTGTGACCTTCCTGAGGAGACAGAGCTGGCTCCCTACATACAGCTGTAAAGGACAAGTTATGCTGGAGTGGTTTGTGGTTTGGTTGTTGACATGGTTATTGTGGTTTGCGAGAGGGTGCCTATATTATGTTTAAGTACCATGTGTGAGTGTGGTATTTCTGTGAACTTACGGGTAGTACTTACCATAGACATCATACCCTAGCTAGTAGTACCATAGTGCCACAGACGTTTTACCATGATATTGCATGACATCATTGGTTATTACATGGCCATTGTGAATAGTGTATCTAGCGATAGTGTCATTACATAGTTATAGAGTACTGTAGTTATAGCTGTGTTATATTAAACCTTTTATGTATAATTAACTCATCAGGAAGTCATTCATCAGAAGCTAGCAAATGTTATGTCCTGTGTGTGCATGTCAGAATGTGTCTATATGTGTGATTGCATGTGTGTGTGTGTGTGTGTGTGCACGCACGCTATGTCTGTGTGAGAGAGACCGCTAGTCTTGGCAGCGGGCGTCAGCAGACCGTGTCCCCTGATCTTGAACGCTGTTGTTTCCCATTGACCGTGCCAATAAAAACCTGGGATAATTTAAGGCCCATCGCCAAGCAGCCAGGGAGGCAGACTGGAAACCACATTATGTGAAGTCAATGGCTGTGGCCAGAGAGGAGAGAGAGAGCAAATACAGACAGGACAGATGGGTTCCAGCATGGGGAGGGAGAGGTGGCTGAGGGAGAGAGAGGAAGGAAGAAGAGAGAGAGGAGGGAGAGAGGGGGAAGGGGGTGAGAGAAAGAGAGAGGGAAGATGATAAGCTGAGGAAGCGAGGGTACAGATTGGGTTAACCCAATGTTGCGTCATGGAGGGGACGGGGAGAGAGGTCGGTGGTGCCAGTTGAGAGACAAGAGATGTGCTAGGAAGGAACGAAGAGAGAGAGGAGGGAGAGAGGTGTGGGATTTATGGGCCGTGTGAGTAGTAGTAACCGAAGAGAGGGGAACTATTACCTGTGATTGATGAAGAACACGCACGTCGCTGACCGAACAGAACGGGAATGAACGGTAGCATTCGGGGGGGGATGAGAGAACTGAGGCGATGAGAAATGGACGGACTGGACCAGGGAATGTGCACACTAGAGAGAGAGGGAATGGGATGAAGAGAGGCGAGAAGAGGGGGGGGGGGGGAGATGAGAGAGAGAGAGAGGAAAGGCGGGAGAGTGGAAGAGAGAGAGAAGAGGGCATTAGGGAATAGTCGCGAGAGAGCGGTGAGATTGAAATGCGGCGAGAGAGAGAGGAGAGAGAGAGGGAGAGAGAGAGAGGAGAGAAGGAGAGGAGAGAGAGAGGAGAGAGGAATGAGAAGAGAGAGAGAGAGAGAGAGAGAGAGAGAGACAGGGAGTAGGGATGAAGAGGGACTGATGATGAGAGAAAAGCTAGAGAGAACGAAGACGAGAAGTATGAGTACGAGAGAGAGAGACGCACACACGAGAAGAGCAGCGCGAAGTCTTTCCATGGGTGTAAAAGTTGCGGGGGTGGTGATCGAGAGAGTGGTCAGCGAAGACCTATGGGATGTAGAGAGTCTTCTTTTGTATTTTTTAGTTGCAAAGTAGAGAAGGCGAACTTGGACAGGGGACCGTCGAGAGGAGAGAAGCATCCATAGAGAGAACGACGCCAGGAGGGAGAAGAGAGAGCAGTCAATGTTTGTCTGTCGGTGGCCGACAACTTTGTGTTTTACGTGGTGTTTTAGGCGTAAAGCCTAGTTAGGGAGTTTTTCTAACACAATTTTGGCGCACAAATTACTTGAACTTTGTTAGAGAGGGAGTTCATATATTACAATACGGAATACTAACTGGCAGAATATGCCTACGAACACAGTATTACATTCTCTCAGGTAACCTCTCGCATGTTCGCGAGAATAAATAACATATCCTTGTTCCACTGTGAGTAAATACAGATTGTACAGACATCAGAACAGAGAGAGCTATCGGACGAATAGGCTGGAGCGGAGAGCGGATTAGCGTGAAGGAAATAGATATAAGCTATCCATGAAATGGAGAGCTGGGTCGAACAGAGGATAATAAGAAATGAGAGTCTCCAAAGTATGGTCATGATGCAGAGGAGTCGATACAAGACAATGAGAGATAGGAGAGAAAAGAGAGCAGCAGAGAGACTAAGAAACCTGACGGGAGAGAAGAGACACCCATGATACAGAGGTCAGGAGAGAGAGGAGATAGAAAGCAAAGATGAGTAGCGACGCTATACTACTCGCCCTTGTTTGAACCATATTCCATGCTAGAAACCCTCTATGAAAGGAAGTTTACACACATTAAATCTCAAAACGAGTTTTCTACCTGGACAAAATAAATAGAATGTTTGTGCCCTTGTACGCAAAAAAAGTGTTCTTCTAGTGGGGTATCAATCCAAAATAATTTTATTCCTAAGAGTAGGGTAAGCCACATATTGTAGACGAGTTGGCTCATGGGAACACAGAGGGTAGAGAAAGAGAGGGAAAAACAAACCGAAGAGAAAGAATCAGGCCATATAGATCGAAGAGTGGTATGTCAAGAATGGGAGACAGAAGAAGGGTCTGAATATTGTCACTGACACAGAGATCTACATCGCGCTGTCTTCGAAGTTTTCTGGAGAGGTAGCGATGCGACGACATAGAAGGAGAAGCTACAAACACATATAGAACAGTAGGAGGTAGAGAATGGAGACAAGGAGCACAGGTCCGTGAATACCATAGATAGAGAACTAGAGCGAGGTAGAGTGATGCGGAGTGGGACAAGAGAGTGTTATGCGTGAACATAGCCGACACAGAGTAGAGAAGAGGTAGAGATTGGAGAACAGAGAGACTAAACACCATATACGGAATGAGACAAGAGGGGGTAGAAGAATGAGGAGACAGAGAGGAGTCTGAGATCATAGACAGAGGTAGAGAATCGGAGACAGAGACGGGTAGGTAATACACATATAGACAAGAGGTAGAGATGGAGACAGAGACGGCCTAAATAACATATAGACAGAGGTAAGAGATTGGAGACAGAGAGGTTCTGAATACATAATAGACAGATGGTAGAGATGGAGGACAGCAGCCAGGTCTGAATACCATATGACCAGAGGTACGAAGAGAGTAAGGAAACACATATAGAACAGAGGTACAGTGACAGGAGGTTCTGAATAACACAAATTAAGACACGAGGTAGAGAATGGAGACAGAGAGGACCTAAAACACATATAGACGAGGTACGATGATGGAGAGAAAGAGGTCTAAAACATGATAGAAACCAGAGGTAGAAGATGGAGAAGAGAGGTGAAAGGACAATAACAAGGTAGATGAACAGAAGACCCTGAAACTTGAAGGGTAGAGATGGAGACAGAGAGTGACTACAATAATAACAGATATGACAGATAAACACATAACGCGAGAGAGATGGAGACAGAGAGGTCTAAACACATATTAAGACAGAGGTAGACGATGGTAAGACAGAGAGGACTAAAATTGCAGTAGAGATGGAGAAGACTAAACACATATTAGACGAGGTAGAGCTGGCAGGGGCTAAACACATTACAGAGGTAGAATGCGAGAGAATTTGAATACATATCAGATCAGAGGTAGAGATGGGATACAGAGAGAGTCTGAATACATATATAGAACCAGAGGTTAGAGATGGGAGACGAGAGAGGGTCGTGAATACATCATAGACCAGAGGTAGAGAATGGAGACAGGAGGTCTGAATACATTCAGAAACAGACAGGTAGAGATGGAGACGAGAGAGGTACTAAGAAGTACAGATATAGAAACAGAGGTAGAGGATGGAAGACAGAGAGGTCTGAAAGCATATAGACAGAGGTAGAGATGGAGACAGAGAGGCTGAAAACATATAGACAGAGGTAGAGAGAGATTGGAGACAGAGAGGACTAATGAATATATGGGTAGAGTCGAGATGGTAGACAGAGTGATAATAGGACAGAGAGAGAGGCAAGGACTAAACACATATA
>NC_036842.1:30972483-30988801 GCF_002910315.2 Salvelinus sp. IW2-2015
TGAGAGCGAGAGGGAAGGGGATGAAGAGATGGGGGGATGAGAGAGAGAGAGAGGGACAGGGATGTTGAGAGAGAGAGAGGGAATGGGATGAGAGAGAGACGCGGGGGGGAGGAATGAGAGAGAGAGAGAAAGAGGGGGGGTGAGAGAGAGAGAGGGAAGGGGATGAGCGAGAGAGAGAGAGAGAGAGAGAGAGAGAGAGAGAAGAAGAGAGAGAGAGGAGAGAGAGAGAGAGAGAGAGAGAGAGAGAAGAGAGAGAGAGAGAGAGAGAGAGAGAAGAGAGAGAGAGAGAGAGAGGGAGAGAAGAAGAGAGAGAGAGATAAGAGGGAAGCGAAGGGGATGAGAGAAGGGAACGGGATAGAGAGCGATGAGAGAAGAGGGAATGGAAGGGAGATGGAAGAGAGAAAGAGAGAGAGAGAGAGGGAGAGAGAGAGAGAATGTTTGTCTGTGTGTGCAACAACTCGTGTTAGTGTGTTACAGCTTTATAGGGATTTCGTCAATTTGGAATTCTACCTTTGTAAAATTTCCATCAGAACTAATGTAGAATATCCAGAACAGTTTACTCTCTCAGTAAACCTCCATTTCCGGTAATACATACTGGTAAATGTAGACAAGGACAGAGACAGAAAAGGGGGGAGGTTGAAGGAAATAGAATACTATACAATGGAGAGATGCACAGATATAGAAAGAGAGCCAAAGACGGTTAGAAGAGAAGAATGTAGAGAAAGAGATGAGAGAGAAGGGAGAGGGGAGCAAAGCAGATCAACAATCCATAGACTAGACGCTAGAGGTAAGAGCGTCCAGCGAAGCAATATCGTGAGAATAGCAGGAGAGAGCAGGTAGTATTCACCCTTTTGGTTCCGATGTTAGAAACGCCCTCTTGTGGAAAGGGTTTCACATTAAAATCCAAAAAGAGTTCTTACCTGGAACCAAAAAGGGTTTGCACCTTGTACTCAAAATAGATGTGTTCTTCTTTGGGGTTACAACCAATCAATTTTTTCTAAGAATGTAGCCACATAGTAGACAAGTGACAGAGGTAGAGAAAAGATGAGACAGACGAGGTCTGAATACAGTATAGACAGAGTAGAGATGGGAGACAGGAGGTTGCTAATACACATAGACAGAGGTACTGATGAGACCAGAGAGAGACTAAACACATATTAGACCAGAGGTTAGACGATGGAGACAGAGAGGTCTGAATTACATAGTGACACTGGCAGTAAAGAGATAGCCTGTGTGAGCACACATCTGTAATTGGGAGACGATGAGACGGTCTGAGGAATAACACACTATGACCATGAGGTAGAGATGGAGACAGAGTTAGGACTGCACACACATAAGACACAGACAGGCTAACGATGGGATCAGGAGAGGCCTCTAGAATACACATCAGACAGATGGTAGACGTATGAGACAGAGGAGACTGAACACATTATAGACAGAGGTAGAGTGGAGACCGATAAGAAGAGGTAGATGCGAGAGGTCGAATAGCATATAGACAGAGAGTAGAAGATGGAGACAGAGAGAGTCTGGAATACATATAGGACAGAGGTAGAGATGGAGACAGAGAGGTCTGAACTACAATATAGCACAGAGTTAGAGATGGGACTGAGAGGATAAACACATCATAGCGACAGAGTTAGAGATGGAGACAGAGGGTCTAAACACATATTAGACAGAGGGTAGAGATGGAGACAGAGAGACTAAACAACATATAGGACAGAGTAGAGATGGAGCCATACAGAGAGGACTAAACACATTATAGAACAGAGGTAGAGATGGAGAAGAGGAGGTCTAAAAACACATATAGACAGAGGTAGAGATGGAGGACAGAGAGTTGAATACTATAGGACAGAGGTAGAGATGGAGACAGAAGGTCTGAATAACATATAGAACAGAGGTAGAGATGGGACAGAAGAGGTCTGAATACATATAGACAGAGTAGAGTGGGCAGACAGAGAGGTCTGAATACATATAGAACAGAGGTAGAGATGGAGACAGAGAGGTCTGAATACATATAGACAGATGGTAGATGATTGGAGACACGAGAGCGTCTAAACACATATAGACAGAGGTAGAGATGGAGACAGAGAGGTCTGAATACATATCAGACAGAGTAGAGAATGGAGACAGAGGACTAAAGCATATAGACAGAGGTAGAGGTGAGATGGGAGACAGAGAGGACTGAAATACAATTAGGACAAGAGGGTAGATGATGGAGACAGAGAGGACTAAACACATATAGATCAGAGGTTAAGATTGGAGACAGAGAGGGTCTAAAACATATTGACAGAGGTAGAGACTGGCAGACAGAGAGGACTAAACACATAATAGCACAGAGGAAAATTGAGAGATGGAGAGGAAATGCTAGCCACAGCTATCGACAGAGGACAGAGGTAGAGAAAGAGATTTGGAGAGGAGAGGATGTCTGGCCACATCATATAGAAGTAGAGAAAAGAGAAGAGAGAAAGAGACGGAAGTTGCTAGCCACAGATATCGACAGAGAAAGAGGTAGCAGAGAGGCGTAGTTGAGTGTTGAGCCAGGTTTTTTGGTCAGACCCTGGAAAGAATGTTGTAGTTCTCTTCTCTCTCCACTTTGAGGTCAGCCTTTGGAACGGTGGCCATGTCGCATTACATCATCCAGAGGTTTCCCAATGGGCACTGCTGATAGTGTCCCAGATGGGGTGGCTGGACCAAAGGGGGCTGGCTGGTCGAACAGGGGGGCTGCGGTGGTCCTCCTCCTACATGGAGGAGACGAGTTAAATGATTTAGAGGGGAGAGGAAGATACAGAGGAGGGATGAGGGAATGAAAGGGGAGATGGAGAGTAGAAAAAGTGAGACGGCACAGTAGTTGAGTGATGAGTAATAGGTGGAGAAGAAGAGGACGGTTACAGTAGAGACAGGGTTAGAGTAAGGCTTAGCAGGCGGGTGTATGCAGTAGAGATAGAACCTCTTTCTTCTAAGAGTGTAGAGCAAAGGAAGAGAGTTTCGGCCGGTTCTTTCCTCTTCTTCACTTTGGAGAACTCTTTTTTCTCTTCCTTCCATCCTGGGTTCATAACCTCTCTCTCTCTCATTTGACGGTAAATAACAAAGATAGATTGATAGGGTTATCAATAAACCGCGTAAGTGGCATCAGCGCCTGGGTATAGAATGCAAACTACTTGTTTACTGTTCTTAATATTATGTGTAACCGTTTATAATGCAATAAGGCACCCGGGTTTGTGGGTAATGGCCTATATACCACGGTAAGGGCTGTTCTTAAGCCCGACGCAACGCGGAGCCAGGCCAGGAAGGGCATTAATCAGAGAGACGGCAACACAAAGGAGACGACCACAATGATAACCCTGAAGGAGCTGCCAAAGCTCCACAGTTGAGATTGGAGTATCTGTCCTCATGGAACCTACTTTTTAAGCCCGTTACACTCCACAGAGCTGGGCTTTTACGGAGAGTGGACAGAAAAAAGCCATTGCTTTAAGAAAAACTGAGCAAAAGATGTTTGGTGTTCCCAAAAGGCATGTGGGGAGACTAACCCAAACATATGGAAGAAGGTACTCTGTTCAGATGAAGACTAAAATTGAAGGGAAGGGTGAGAGGAGGGTGAGGTGGTAACGAGAGGGGAGAGGAGGTGGGGGGAGAGGGGTTGAGGGAAGGGGGAGGGGAGGGTGAGAGGGGGGCGAGAGGGTCCTGGTGGCATAAGTCAGGTGGTAAAACCAAGCCTGTTGCTTTTGGCTCTGGCAGACCCAATACTGTCCTAGAGGGCGGTACTTGTGTGGTGTGTGTGTTGTGTGTGTGTGTGTGTGTGGTGTGTGTGTGGTGTGTTGTGTGTGTTGTGGTGTGTGGTGTGTGTGGTGTGTGTGGTGTGTGTGTGTGTGTGTGTGTGTGTGTGTGTGTGTGTGTGTTGGTGTGTGGTGTGTGTGTGTGTGTGTGTGTGTGTGTGTGGTACGGTGTCTAGAGAGAAAAGCTAAATGCTTCTATGCTTGCTTTGAGGGCAAGCAACACTGACCACGCATGAGAGCACCAGCTGGTTCTGGGCGACTGTGTGACCTGGGTCCTCCGTAGCCGATGTGGAGTAAGAACCTTTAAACCGGTTAACATTCCAAAAATAAGGCCCCGTTTGGGGGGGGGTCCAGACGGATAACCAGG
The DNA here is from genome assembly GCF_002910315.2 of Salvelinus sp. IW2-2015. Classification (NCBI taxonomy): domain Eukaryota; kingdom Metazoa; phylum Chordata; class Actinopteri; order Salmoniformes; family Salmonidae; genus Salvelinus; species Salvelinus sp. IW2-2015. The sequence continues at coordinate 30,976,624 of NC_036842.1, forward strand.
ACGCATACTCAGGCATTTGTGCTGGACCATTTGGCAAGTGTGCTTAACTGGACCCAGTTGTAAATCCTACATGTTTCAAGCAGACCACCATAGTCCCTGTGCCCAAGAACGCCAAGGTAACTCCTTTAAATGATATCCATTCCCTGTACTCCCTGTTTTCACGACACCTGCGTGGCCACGCATGACTGGCCAACACCAATCATTAAGTTTGCTGACGACACAACGGTGGTAGGGATGGATCAACCATCGTCAATGGACACAACCTATAGGGAGGAGGTCAGTGACTGGCAGGGTGGCTGTGACCTGGGCAGTGCCAGGACAACAACCTCTCCCTTAACATCAAAGAAAGACAAAGAAGCTGATCATGGACTACAGGAAACGAAGGGCCGAACACGCCCCCACCATCCACATTGTTGGGGCTTTAGTGAAGTGGGTCGATTAGCTTCAGTTCCTCGGTGTCCACTCACTAAGACATTATCATGGTCCACATACCACAAGACAGTCGTAGAAGAGGGCACAACAACACCTTTTTCTTCCCCCTCAAGGACGGTGAATAGAGTCGGCATGGGGCCTCAGATCCTCAAAAAAGTTCACAGCTGCACCATTCGGAGCACTTGAACTGGCTTGCATCAACTGCTTGGTATGGCAACTGCTTGGCATCCGACCACACAGTGGCTTACAAGAGGGGTAAGTGCGAATGGCTCGTTACATCACCAGGGCGAGCTTTCCCTGCATCCCGCACCTCTATACCAGGCGTGTAGAGGGAGGCCCTAAAACTAGCCAACCCCAAGTCCTAATACTGTTATCTCTGCTTTTCACGGCAAGGGTACGATACAAACCAAGTCTGGAACCAAAGGATCCTGGACAACTTCTATCCAACAAGGCATAAATGACTGCTGAATAGCTAGTTAAAATAGTAACCAATAATTAACCCCCGGACTATCTGCATTGATCCCCTTTTTACACCAACTCTTTTGATCCATCCTACAGCTGTTGCTACTGGTATCCTGTTGCCTAGTAACTTTACCCCTACCTAATATGTCAAAAATCAAATCAAAATCAAGTTTATTTTATAATAGCCCTTCGTAATCAGCTAATATCTCGAAGTGCTGTACAGAAAACCCAGCCTAAAACCCCAAACAGCAAGCAATGCAGGTGTAGAAGCACCGGTGGCTAGGGAAAATCCCTACGAAAGGCAAAACCTAGGAAGAAACCTAGAGAGGAACCAGGCTTATGAGGGGTGGCCAGTCCCTCTTCTGGCTGGCCCGGGTGGAAGATATAACAGAACAATGGCCAAGAAATGTTCAAGATGTTCATAAGTGACACGCATGGTCAAATAATAAATCAGGAAATAAAAATGTCGTTTGGCTTTTCATAGCCGATCATTAAGAGTTGAAAACAGCAGGTCTGGGACAGGTAGGGGTTCCATAACCGCAGGCAGAAAGTTGAAACTGAATAGCAGCAAGGCCAGGTGGACTGGGGGACAGCAAGGAGTCATCATGGCCGGTAGTTCCTGACGTATGGTCTAGGGCTCGAGGTCCTCCGAGAGAGAGAAAGAAAGAGAGAAGGAGAAGAATTGAGAGAGCCAAATTTTTCAATAATGTTCATAAAATGACAAGCCATGGTCAAATTAATATCAGGATAAATGGTTCAGTTGGCTTTTTCAATAGCCGATCAATCTAAGAGTTGAAAGCAGCAGGTCTGGGATCAGGTAGGGGGGTTCATAACCGGCAGGCACAACAGTTTTGAAACTGGAACAGCAGCAAGGGCCAGGTGGACTGGGGACAGCAAGGAGTCATCATGCCCGTACATGTACATCCCTGTATCTACCTCAATTACCTCATACCCTGCACATCGACTCGGTACTGGTACCTGTCTGTGTATAATAGGCCAAGTTATCTTTACATCATTGTGTATTTATTCCTCTGGTGTTATTATTTTTAATATTTTCTCTATGCATTGTTTGAAAGTAAAGCATTTCAACTGTTAGTCCTACACCTGTTGGTTCGGAAGCATGTGAAACAAATAACAGTTTTATTTGGGTGTCCCTGTGTGTGTCTAAAAGGCCGGTCTCAATGCTTCCACCCACACATTTCAGAAGAATTTTGTGCATATATTTAATGATGACATTTTGTGGAACGTTTTTATTCGGTTTTTTGGACTTCAGTAAGTTTTTTTTGGTGCTTGGGCACACAAAAAGTTTTTCTCCTTTGATCAATTGATTGGTCAAACAGTAAGGGTTCTTCAGTAAAGTCTTTGATGTCATTCAACGAGAGACGACTTGTTTTCATGCAAAATTCTTTCATTGAGAATACTGCCAAACATCTTAGTTAGCACTGTATAATTGCGTGACTAAGCATCTCCTCGGCAAAAAAAAGCATCAAAAATGAATGAACAGAATTTCTCAAGTTATCTTAGATCATGTGTCCAAACTCATTCCACAGAGGGCCACGAATGTCTGTGGGTTTGCTCCTCCCTTGTACTTGAATGATGAGTTAAAAACTGGTTGTTAGGTCTTAATTGAAAGGGAGAAAACTGACACCTGCAGACACTAGACCCTGCATGGAAAATGAATTTGCACTTGTCTTAGATTAATTCAAACTGTTTTTTGAGGAAGTGATAAATGGCTGGACATCTCAAAATGGACAAACATTAATATTGCTGTTTTTTTCTTGTTTTTCAAAGTCAATGTCTTTTAAGGGAGTAGTATGCGAACATCCTCCATTCGGTTCATTCGGCACCAAGACGAACTGAAGCATGCGACGCCTTAATTGTGTGTGTGGGGGTGTGCGTGTGGGGATCATGTTGGGGGTGTGTGTGGTGGTGTCTGAAAAGGACATTTTATGGTGTATTTGGGCGACTGCAATTCTAACGGTGTGTAAATATTACTGTGACAGTTTATGTGTGTGTGTGTGTGTGTGGTGTGTGTGTGGTGTGTGTTGTGGTGTGTGTGTGTGTGGTGTGTGGTGTGTGTGTGTGTGTGTGTGTGTTGTGTGTGTGTGTGTGTGGTGTTGTGTGTGTGTGTGTGTTAATATTACTGTGTCTTTGTGTATATGTGTTACCATCTAAGGTTGTTTCATCTTCTTGAGTCAATAAGTCAGGACAAAGAGGAGCAGAGGAGTAGAACTATGTGGTGTTTTGTTCAGCGGCAATGAACCACTGTAATAGTGGCACTGAGCTGGGAGTAATGAGCCGGTGGCTATTAGTAAGTGGTGAGGTGGCCCTTTCAGGTTCCATGTCACTACACCCTGCATCTGGCAGGCATCAGCAACAGGGGGTGATAACATCAATCATTTATAGCCGCGCTTTAATCAAAAACAGTTCATTTCCCCTGGGTTTTATGCGTTGAATTTCTCATTACTGTCTGTGGACGTGTGTGTTGGCGGTGCTATGAGAGAGCGAGTAGGTAGGAGTGGAGGAGAGAGAGAGAAGATAGAGAGAGAGAAGAGAGAAGGATGAGGGAGGCTAAGAGAGGAGGAGAGAGAGGTGAAGAGAGGGAGAAGAAGGAGAGAGAGAGGGAGAGGAGCATAGAGAGGAGAGAGGAGAAGAGAGAGAGAGAATCTCTTCTCTTTATAGTGAAATCCAGTTAAGTATGCAACTCAATCCTCAGCGAACCCACTCTTCACCCTCTCACCATGCCATTAAATCAAGCAGATACACTGAGAACTTAATATGCTGCTCATGAATTAAATATGAGGATGATTCAATTTGCCCCAGATGATTGGCTTTAACATGGTGGTAAGAACCATGAACGCTTCGCTGCCGCCAGTGGGCACAACTGGAACAAGCGTGGTAACTGTCTGGAAGGTCGTAGAATGGTTGGATCCTTGATCCTCTTGTAACACACTAAAGGTGCCAGGAAAAATAAAATTTTTATTTTGAGATGCTGACAGATACAGGCAAATATATGCAATTCTCAATTTTTTCATTTAGAAATGCCCTTTCTATATCTAATTTAGAGCCCACATTAATGTAAGCCTTCCCTTTAAGCATGCTGTTGTTGAGTAAAATCAAGTGTGTTTGGCCCCTGCCCTTACTCCCAACAACCTCAACTGCTGCTACTCCATTAACTCAGACTACTATCCAGTAACTCGACTAACTACTCCATAACTCCAGAACTACACTCCCATAATCAGACTACTACTCATAAATCAGATCAAAGTATACTAAATAACTTTTTCCATATAAACTCAGAACCTGCTACTTCCTAAACTTCAGACTACTACTTCAATAACTCAGATCAGACTAAATAACTCCATAACTAAGACTGCTACTCCATAACTACTCAGACCTCCTATTTCCATAACTCAGACTAGAACTACTCCATACTCACATCAGGTTACTACTACTTCATACATAACTAAATTAACTACTCCAGTTAAGTAAAGAATCAGACTACTAGTACTCATAACTTCAGACTACTACTCCATATAAAACACCCTCAGAACTACTTACTCATAACTAGAGTACTAACTCCATACTCAGACTATAACCCATAAACCATAGATCAGACCTACTAACTTCCATACTCAGATCAGAACTACTACTCTCCATATCCAGACTAACTATTTCCATAACTCAGCACTACTACTCCATAACTCAGAATCAGACTACTACTCCTAAACTCAAAGAACGCTACTACTGCCATACACTCAGATCAGACTTACTACCTTCCATAAACTTAGACTACTCTTCCATAACTCAGACTACTACTCCATAACTCAGATCGGAATAACTACTACTCATAACTCACCACGACTGACTACCCATAACTCAGACTACCTATTACATAACTCACAATATTTCAGATACATTCCACCATAATCCTCAGCACTAACTAATCATAACTCGATCAGACTTAACTATCCATTATACTACGCAACTACTCTCCATAAACTCAGACTACTATTCCAAAACTCAGACTACTTACCCATAACTCAGATCAGAAACCTATCTATATACTCTTCCATAACTCAGACTACTTACTCCATAAATTCAGCATAACACTACTACTCCATCTCAGATCAGACTACTACTCTCCATACCTCAGACTAATACTCCTAACTGACATTTTTGCACATATTGCAGACTACTACTTCCATAACTCAGAGCTCAGATTCCAGGGTAAACTAAAACTTACTCCAAATACCTCTTCGTTCAGCGGACCTAACTAACTCCATAACTAGACTGCTACCCTACAACATATAGACAGAGGTAGAGATGGAGACAGAGAGGACTAAACACATATAGACAGAGGTAGAGATGGAGAGAAAGTGCTAGCCACAGCTATCGACAGAGACAGAGGTAGAGAAAGAGATGGAGAGAGAGATGTCTGGCCACATATATAGAGAGAGGTAGAGAAAGAGAGAAAGAGAGAGTGCTAGCCACAGATATCGACAGAGATAGAGGTAGAGAGAGGTAGTTGAGTGTGAGCCAGGTTTTTGGTCCAGACCCTGGAAAGAATGTGTAGTTCTCTTCTCTCTCCACTGAGGTCAGCCTTTGAACGGTGGCCATGTCGCATTACATCATCCAGAGGTTTCCATGGCACTGCTGATAGGTTGTCCCAGGATGGGGTGGCTGGACAGGGGGGCTGGCGGTGGAACAGGGGGGCTGGCGGTGGTCCTCCTCCTACATGGAGGAGGACGAGTTAAAGATAGAGGGAGGAGTGAAGGAAATACAGAGGGAGGGATGAGGGAATGAAAGGGGGAGATGGGAGGTAGAAAAAGTGAGACGGCAAGTAGGTTGAAGTGAGGAGTAGATAGGTGGAGAAGAGAGGACTTACAGTAGAGACAGGGGTTAGAGTAAGGCTTAGGCAGGGGGTGTATGGAGTATAGATAGAACCTTTTCTTCTAAGAGTGTAGAGCAAAGGAAAGGAGTTTCGCAGGTTCTTTCCTCTTCTTCACTTTGGAGGAACTCTTTTTTTCTCTCCTTCCATCCTGGGTTTCATAACCTCTTCTCTCTCATTTGACAGGTAAATACAAAGATAGATTGATAAGGGTTATTATAAACCGGGTAGTGCATCAGCCCTGGGTATGATGCAAAACTACTTGTTTACTGTTCTAATATTATTGGTAACCTGTTTATAATAGCAATAAGGCACCCCGGGTTTGTGGTATATGGCCTATATACCACGGCTAAGGGCTGTTCTTAAGCACGACGCAACGCGGACCAGGCAAGGAGGGCATTAATCAGAGAGGCAACAAAGAGACCAAAGATAACCCTGAAGGAGCTGCAAAGCTCCACAGTGGAGATTGGAGTATCTGTCCATGGGACCACTTTAAGCCGTACACTCCACAGAGCTGGGCTTTACGGAAGAGTGGACAGAAAAAAGCCATTGCTTAAAGAAAAAAATGAGCAAAGATGTTTGGTGTTCACCAAAAGGCATGTGGGAGACTACCCAAACATATGGAAGAAGGTACTCTGTTCAGATGAAGACTAAAATTGAAGGGAAGGGTGAGAGGAGGGTGAGGTGGTAACGAGAGGGGAGAGGAGGTGGGGGGAGAGGGGTTGAGGGAAGGGGGAGGGGAGGGTGAGAGGGGGGCGAGAGGGTCCTGGTGGCATAAGTCAGGTGGTAAAACCAAGCCTGTTGCTTTTGGCTCTGGCAGACCCAATACTGTCCTAGAGGGCGGTACTTGTGTGGTGTGTGTGTTGTGTGTGTGTGTGTGTGTGGTGTGTGTGTGGTGTGTTGTGTGTGTTGTGGTGTGTGGTGTGTGTGGTGTGTGTGGTGTGTGTGTGTGTGTGTGTGTGTGTGTGTGTGTGTGTGTGTTGGTGTGTGGTGTGTGTGTGTGTGTGTGTGTGTGTGTGTGGTACGGTGTCTAGAGAGAAAAGCTAAATGCTTCTATGCTTGCTTTGAGGCAAGCAACACTGAACCACGCATGAGAGCACCAGCTGTTCTGGGCGACTGTGTGACCTGGGTCTCCGTAGCCGATGTGAGTAAGACCTTTAAACCGGTTAACATTCAAAGGCCGTGGGTCCAGACGGATAACCAGGACGCATACTCAGAGCATGTGCTGACCATTTGGCAAGTGTCTTCACTGACCCAGTCTGTAATACCTACATGTTTCAAGCAGACCACCATAGTCCCTGTGCCCAAGAACGCCAAGGTAACTCCTTTAAATGACTATCCCTTCCTGTACTCCCTGTTCACGCACAACTGCGTGGCCACGCATTACTCCAACACCATCATTAAGTTTGCTGACGACACAACGGTGGTAGGATGGATCACCATCGTCAATGACACAACCTATAGGGAGGAGGTCAGTGACCTGGCAGTGTGGGCTGTGACCTGGCAGTGCCAGGACAACAACCTCTCCTTCAACATCAGAAAGACAAAGAAGCTGATCATGGACTACAGGAAACGAAGGGCCGAACACGCCCCCCCATCCACATTGTTGGGGCTTTAGTGAAGTGGGTCGATAGCTTCAAGTTCCTCGGTGTCCACATCACTAAGACATTATCATGGTCCACATACACCAAGACAGTCGTGAAGAGGGCACAACAACACCTCTTCCCCCTCAGGACGGTGAATAGAGTCGGCATGGGCCCTCAGATCCTCAAAAAGTTCTACAGCTGCACCATTGAGAGCATCTTGACTGGCTGCATCACTGCTTGGTATGGCAACTGCTTGGCATCCGACCACAAAGTGCTACAGAGGGTAGTGCGAATGGCTCAGTACATCACCAGGGCGAGCTCCCTGCCATCCAGCACCTCTATACCAGGCGTTGTCAGAGGGAGGCCCTAAAACTAGCCACCCAAGTCCTATACTGTTATCTCTGCTATTTCACGGCAAGTGGTACCGATACACCAAGTCTGGAACCAACAGGATCCTGGACAACTTCTATCCCCAAGGCATAAGACTGCTGAATAGCTAGTTAAATAGTTAACCAATAACTACCCGGACTATCTGCATTGATCCCCTTTTACACCAACTCTTTTGATCCATCCTACACTGTTGCTACTGTTATCCTGTTGCCTAGTAACTTTACCCCTACCTATATGTCAAATCAAATCAAATCAAGTTTATTTTATATAGCCCTTCGTACATCAGCTAATATCTCGAAGTGCTGTACAGAAACCCAGCCTAAAACCCCAAACAGCAAGCAATGCAGGTGTAGAAGCACGGTGGCTAGGAAAAACTCCCTAGAAAGGCCAAAACCTAGGAAGAAACCTAGAGAGGAACCAGGCTATGAGGGGTGGCCAGTCCTCTTCTGGCTGTGCCGGGTGGAGATTATAACAGAACATGGCCAAGATGTTCAAAATGTTCATAAGTGACAAGCATGGTCAAATAATAATCAGGAATAAATGTCAGTTGGCTTTTCATAGCCGATCATTAAGAGTTGAAAGCAGCAGGTCTGGGACAGGTAGGGGTTCCATAACCGCAGGCAGAACAGTTGAAACTGGAACAGCAGCAAGGCCAGGTGGACTGGGGACAGCAAGGAGTCATCATGCCCGMWKYTCCTGACGTATGGTCCTAGGGCTCAGGTCCTCCGAGAGAGAGAAAGAAAGAGAGAAGGAGAGAATTAGAGAGAGCCAAGATTTTCAAAATGTTCATAAATGACAAGCATGGTCAAATAATAATCAGGAATAAATGTCAGTTGGCTTTTCATAGCCGATCATTAAGAGTTGAAAGCAGCAGGTCTGGGACAGGTAGGGGTTCCATAACCGCAGGCAGAACAGTTGAAACTGGAACAGCAGCAAGGCCAGGTGGACTGGGGACAGCAAGGAGTCATCATGCCCGTACATGTACATCCTGTATCTACCTCAATTACCTCATACCCCTGCACATCGACTCGGTACTGGTACCCTGTGTATATAGCCAAGTTATCTTTAATCATTGTGTATTTATTCCTCTGGTTATTATTTTAATATTTTCCTCTATGCATTGTTGTGAAGTAAGCATTTCACTGTTAGTCTACACCTGTTGTTTACGAAGCATGTGACAAATACAGTTTAATTTGGTGTCTGTGTGTGTCTAAAGGCGTCCTCATGCTTCCACCCAAAACAGTTCAGAAGAATTTGTGCATATATTATGATGACATTTTGTGACGTTTTTATTCGTTTTGGACTTCAGTAAGGTTTTTTTTGGCTGCTTGGGCACACAAAAGTTTTTCTCCTTTGTCATTGATTGGTCAACAGTAGGGATTCTTCAGTAAAGTCTTTGATGTCATTCAACGAGAGACGACTTGTTTTCATGCAAATTCTTTCATTGAGAAATACTGCACCAAACATCTTAGTTAGATGTATAATTGCGTGACTAAGATCTCCTCGGCAAAAGCATCAAAATGAATGACAGATTTCTCAAGTTATCTTAGATCATGTGTCAAACTCATTCCACAGAGGGCCGAATGTCTGTGGGTTTTAGCTCCTCCCTTGTACTTGATTGATGAGTTAAAACTGGTTGTCTAGGTCTTAATTGAAAGGGAAAAACTGAAACCTGCAGACACTAGACCCTGCATGGAATGAATTTGACACTTGTCTTAGATTAATTCAGACTGTTTTGAGGAAGTGAATAATGGCTGTGACATCTCAAAATGGACAAACATTAATATTGCTGTTTTTTCTTGTTTTTCAAGTCAATGTCTTTTAAGGGAGTATGCGAACACACTCATTCGGTTCATTCGGCACCAGACGAACTGAAGCATGCTGACGCCTTAATTGTGTGTGTGGGGGTGTGTGTGGGGATATGTGTGGGGGTGTGTGTGGTGGTGTCTGAAAGGACATTTTATGGTGTATTTGGGCGACTGCAATTTCTAACCGGTGTGTAAATATTACTGTGACAGTTTATGTGTGTGTGTGTGTGTGTGGGTGTGTGTGTGTGTGTGTGGTGTGTGTGTTGTGTGGTGTGTGGCTGTGTGTGTGTTGTGTGTGTGTGTGTGTGTGTGTGGTGTGTGGTGTGTGTTGTGTGTGTGTTGTGTGTTATAATATGTACTTTACCTTTGTGTCTTTGGTAGTGATGTGTTACCCATGCTAAGGGGTTGTTTTCATCTTCTTGAGGTCAATAAGTCAGTGACAAAGAGGAGCAGAGGAGTAGAACTAATGTGGTGTTTTGTTCAGCGCAATGACCAGCTGTAAGTAGTGGGCACTGAGGCTGGGAGTAATGAGCCTGGCTGGCTATTAGTAAGTGTGTGAGGTGGCCCTTTCAGGTTCCATGTCACTAGCACCCTGCATCTGGCAGGCATCAGCAACAGGGTGGGTGATAACGATCAATCATTTTATAGCCGCGTCTTAATCAAATAACAGTTATTTCCTGGGTTTTTATAGCGTTGAATTTCTCATTACTGTCTGTGGCAGTTGTGTGTTGCGGTGCTATGAGAGAGCGAAGTGAGAGGTAGGAATGAGGTTAGAGAGAGGAGAGAGAATAGAGAGAGAGAGACGAGGAGAGGAGCTGAAAGAGAATGCAGTAGAGAGTGAGAGAGAGAGAGCAGAGAGAGAGGGAAGAGAGAGATGATTGAGAGAGAGAGGAGAAGAGAGAGAGAGAGAGATCTCTTCTCTTATAGTGAAACCAGTTAGTATGCAACTCAAATCCTAGAACCACTCTTCACCCTCTCACCATGCCATTAAAATTACAAGCAGATTACACTGACTTAATATGCTTGCTCATGATTATATATGATTGTTGATGATTCAATTTGCCCCAGATGATTGGGCTTTAACATGGTGGTAAGAACGCATGAGACGCTTCGTCTCGCCGCCAGCTGGGCACCACTGGAACAAGCGTGGTAACTGTCTGGAAGGTCGTAAATGGTTGGATCCTTGATCTCTTGTAAGCACACTAACAGGTGCGGCAGGAAAAATATTTTTATTTTGAGATGCTGACATGATTATCAAGTTCGGCAAATATATGGCACATTCTCAATGTTTTCATTTAGAATGCTTTCTATATCTAATTTTAGAGCCCAGCATAATGTAAGCCTTCCCTTTTTAACATGCTTGTATGTGAGTAAATCAAGTGTGTTTGGCCTGCACTGCCCTTACTCTTCAAGCCAACCGTCCATACGTCAGGCTCTACTCCATAACTCAGACTACTATCACATAGCTATACTTCTAATCTGCACTAACTACTCCATACGCAGATGACTACCTTTCCAAACTACAACTCATCTTCATAATCAGTGACTACTCTCATAAACTCAGATCAGAGTATCACTAAATAGACTGTTGTTCCATATAACTCAGAACTGCTACTTCCTAACTTCAGACTACTACTTCATAACTTCAGATCAGACTAATAACTCTCTAAGCTTGCTATTTTTCTCCAAATAACTCAGACCTCCTATTTCCATAACTCAGACTAGAACTACTCCATACTCACATCAGGTTACTACTACTTCATACATAACTAAATTAACTACTCCAGTTAAGTAAAGAATCAGACTACTAGTACTCATAACTTCAGACTACTACTCCATATAAAACACCCTCAGAACTACTTACTCATAACTAGAGTACTAACTCCATACTCAGACTATAACCCATAAACCATAGATCAGACCTACTAACTTCCATACTCAGATCAGAACTACTACTCTCCATATCCAGACTAACTATTTCCATAACTCAGCACTACTACTCCATAACTCAGAATCAGACTACTACTCCTAAACTCAAAGAACGCTACTACTGCCATACACTCAGATCAGACTTACTACCTTCCATAAACTTAGACTACTCTTCCATAACTCAGACTACTACTCCATAACTCAGATCGGAATAACTACTACTCATAACTCACCACGACTGACTACCCATAACTCAGACTACCTATTACATAACTCACAATATTTCAGATACATTCCACCATAATCCTCAGCACTAACTAATCATAACTCGATCAGACTTAACTATCCATTATACTACGCAACTACTCTCCATAAACTCAGACTACTATTCCAAAACTCAGACTACTTACCCATAACTCAGATCAGAAACCTATCTATATACTCTTCCATAACTCAGACTACTTACTCCATAAATTCAGCATAACACTACTACTCCATCTCAGATCAGACTACTACTCTCCATACCTCAGACTAATACTCCTAACTGACATTTTTGCACATATTGCAGACTACTACTTCCATAACTCAGAGCTCAGATTCCAGGGTAAACTAAAACTTACTCCAAATACCTCTTCGTTCAGCGGACCTAACTAACTCCATAACTAGACTGCTACCCTACA
>NC_036842.1:30988826-30992253 GCF_002910315.2 Salvelinus sp. IW2-2015
GTCAGGCGCCTTCCCGTCGTGGTTTGTTGTTAACAACTGTACATGCTTCCTGTATGGACTGGTCCTCGGCTTCGTGAGGTCGTAAAAATCACAGTGTTCTGGTTTTGTAACCTGTGGGTGGCATCCTGCTACTCCACACCCTCCACCTGCCTCAACAGAGGGTCTGCTACATCATTAACTCAGACTACCATACTCCCTAGCGTTGAACCATCACAGTGAACCTTACCTTCCATTAACCAGTTCATCTGGCGGATACTCACTGACTCCATACTCCCAGAGCCTCATTAAACTACTTAGCTCCTATTTTAACACTCAAGATCAGTACTACTACTCCTCATAACTCAGACATGCTGTATTGTCTACGCAAACTCAGTACTATCATGCTACTCAATAACTCCAGATCAGCAGGACTACTTACTCTCCTCTCTACTAACTTACTTAAGATATTCCTCTCGCTTCCTGCTCACTTGTACACTTCCTCAGACTTTCTCTCTAATCACTTAACTGTTCATCTCCATAACTCCGAGACCAGACCATCCTGCTTCTCCATCTACTACTACTCCCATCAACTCAGATCCCATGCTTTTCTCTATCCTCCTAAGCTACCACATGACCTCTCCCTAGTATTCCTCACCTCGATAGACTTTGCTGGGTGCACTTATCATAGCTGTCATAAGTCAGGATCAGGGGCTAAGCAACTTTACTACAGCTCCTCTCCCAATCTTAACCCATGCGATACTATCCTCTACTTATCGTTCCCGTCACTTATTATAACCAGATATCTCGTGTTTAGTTTTCATCCTTCTCTGTCCTACTACCCATTACTCCATACACTCATGTCTACCTGGAGGCGTCTCAGGATAGTACACTCCATAACTCGAACATACCTACTCCCATAACAACTCAGGTCCAGCCAACACTACTAACCCCATAAACTCGAGAGATTTCAGTGACTGACTACTAGCCATTTTAAGAACTCAGCTACTTCTGAATTCCTACTCCATTCCATCATAACTCAACATCCTTAACCTGTTCTGATACGACGTGCTCATATACTCCAATGGATGACTCAGGTGGTACCTATCTTACTTCTCATAAAGGTCGCGTCAGTCAACTATGCTCTAGCTTCCTACTTTAACCTCAGCCCATACCAGTCTTAACTACCGTCATCTTACTTCATAACCTCTAGTCTATCTACTAATCCTCATTGAATTCATCAGTCCTACTTACTCCCTAGACTCTAGATCCAGACCTCTATCCTCCATAACTCAACTCGTGCTGTACTCATACTTTACTCCATCTACTCAAATCCTACCTATTCACATAATCAACTCAGACTACTACTCCATAACTCAGACTACTACTCCATAACTCAGATCAGACTACTACTCCATAACTCAGACTACTACTCCATAACTCAGACTGCTACTCCATAACTAAAAGCCAAAGGCAGCAGTTTTTCCACTGGAGCGATGTGGTTAAAGAGGCTGGCTAGGTGACAGTGTCAGAAAGTACAGGGTGTCTCTCTGTTCTCTACCCATCCAATAATCTGCAATCTTTTTATTTCTTCTCTTGGGTTCAACCAAACCACTGCTTGTCCATGCCAAACTGACTGACTGAATTCTGTTTAGCTGTGCATTTGACTCCAATGAGAGAATCCATTGAGTTGTATATATATATGTTCCCCAACACTGTATTAGTTCAGCTGCAGTGCCAATACCCATTGCCTTCTAACATCCCACTGGTATATGGTGGTTGGGTGAAGGCTTGGCAAAATCCACTGAAAACATCAGGTCTGCATTGTATAGGATGAACTCTTTGGCAGCATGCGATATGAGAAATAATATATGAGTGTACATCAGGGGAGTGTTGTAATGACATCCACCAGCAGTCTCTGTACTGCCAGCTCATGCAACACTTGGCTGGGCCTTTATGTTATTAAGAGGCCACGCCTACATCCCAAATGGCACCCTATTCTCTATATAGTGCACTACTCTGACCAGCGCCCATGCTAACACCTCCAGGCCAAAGGAACAAACAAACACGTGTGATTCCAGCTGGGAATGATTCTTTCAAGAGATTGTTTTCTCTTGACAATAACTCCTAATCAGGGTTCTACAGTGTGACCATTTTACACAGCTTCCCCCGTAACCTGTACGAAGACGTGTGCATGTGCTTGTGCGTGCTCATAAATAATCTGTGGTGGTGTTCTCATTGGTCCAGCGATGTCCTCTGCGTCTGTTACTGGGTGAACTGAGGATCGCACCACGTGTGGTCGGAATCCACCTTGGCACCCGTCCTGATAGCCTGGGGGAGGGAAAGGGGGAGAAAGAGAGATGTTGAAGGGAAAGCATCTAGTTAACTCTCCTTCACTCGCCCAGAGCTGTCTAAATGTCGTTTTATTGCATTTTCAATAAGCTAATGGGCAGCCATCTTGAACTTCTACTGTAGGGCCGCTGTGGTTCAAAATATAGAGACACATATACAGACCCATAGACAACTAAGTACTGACACCGGATCTGTTTGGTGAAAATCCCAGTTTGTTCAAATTACCATTTTCCAGTTCCAACATTGAACAAACAGAAATTGGCATCTTCCAGCATCTTAACAGCCCCAATGGCCTGGATATCCTGCGTTGAGCGTACTGCTGGAGGAGCAATGGTGGCTTTAGCAGAGCTCTTCGTCTGGAAGACAGGGTCCTAGTTTGTTTCCCTGTCATCCATCATGAAGACAGAAAGCAGCCAGAAAACAACAAGAAACAGCTGCATTGGACTGTGGTGTCGTTCATGTAGAGAATCAGTACGTATGAAACAAGTGATGTTATAGTAGAGAGCTTCAGATTCCTGTTTTTCAACAAACTGTTGTTGGTTGGAACACAAGTGACAAATAATTTCTTTTAATAATAACGATTCTCTATGCATGGAAAAACAAAACAGTGTTATGAGTTATTTTGAACTTCTGGCAGATGGATTTAATGAAAGACTGATGTCATCTCAAAGTAATTTATTTCCTTTTATGAGGGCTGGAGATTGTATAGTTTGAAGTTCCTACATATTTGGGTGTGTACATACATTAATTGAAAACATGATGGCATATGGCCTGCTGGTATTTATGAGGAAATGTTATGTGTGGTTTGTAGCAGTCTTCAACATGTTTAATCATGGTTTGTGTGTTAGTTTTTTAATATCTGTGTTCATTGCTTGATATGTCTTGTTAACGTTGGCTCAGAAAATGTATATAAGTATAGTTTAGGTACAAGTCTAGTCAAGGATGAAAAATATAGCACTCACACCCAATTCCCCATGCAGCCTGGGGATCCTTCTGCGCCCCTCTCTTTCTTTCTTTCTTTCTTTCTTTCTTTCTTTCTTTCTTTCTTTCTTTCTTTCTTTCTTTCTTTCTTTCTTTCTTTCTTTCTTTCTTTCTTTCT
>NC_036842.1:30997669-31004759 GCF_002910315.2 Salvelinus sp. IW2-2015
TTTCCTCTCTGGTCTCTCAGGCTGGAACAGGCTACGATGACAACTACGGTGAGGGCTATGACCTGTCCTATGGAGAGGGAGAGGGAGAGGAGTACAGCATCGGTGGCGGTGACCATGACAGCAGAACCAGCAGCAGCAGCAGTACTGTCGAAATCGGTACTGGTGGTGGTGGTGGTGGATCTGTATCGGTCGGGGGCGGTTCCGTTTCCGTTGGTGGTGGTTCCGCTTCCGTTGGTGGTGGTTCCGCTTCCGTTGGGGGCGGTTCCGTCTCTGTAGGTGGATCTGCCAGCGCCGGAGGTGGGGCGGCAAGAGCAGGAGCTGGAGCTGGGGATTCGGTTGCTACGGGAGCCGGGGGCCAGGGTGTGGCTATTGAGGGAGACTACACTGATCTGGAGGGTGATCGGTTCAAAGAGGAGTCCATCCCTGAGTATGGGGACGCAGACTATGGTTATGGAGACCTGGACTACGGTGGACAGGAGGAGAAGGTGCTGCCAGCCGAGACAGACGAGTACTACGGACAGGTAAGGACAATGATGATGATGGTGATCATGATGATAATGATAATAATCAAAATTCTTGTGATGATAATGATGATGGTGGTGCTGATGATGATGGTGATGATGATGATGATGATGGGGATGGTGGTGATATACTATGATGGTGGTGATAATGATGATGGTGGTGATAATGATGATGGTAATGACGACGATGGTGATGATGGTGGTGATGATGATGGTGATGGTGGTGGTGGTGGTGGTGGTGATGATGATGATGATGGTGATGGTGGTGGTAGTGGTGTTGATGATGATGGTGGAGGTGATAATGATTATGATGTCGGCGATAGACTATGATGATGGTGGTGATGATGATGATGGTGGTGATGATGATGGTGGTGGTGATGATTGATGGTGCTGGTGGTGGTGAGGTGGTGGTGGTGGTGGTGATGATGATGTTGGTGATGATGATGATGGTAATGACGATGATGGTGATGATGGGGGTGATGATGATGATGATGATGGTGGTGGTGGTGGTGGTGGTGATGATGATGATAAATAATGATGATGGTGGTGATGATGATGATGATGGTGGTGGTGGTGATGGTGGTGGTGGTGGTGATGATGATGGTGGAGGTGATAATGATTATGAATGTCGGCGATAGACTATGATGATGGTGGTGGTGGTTGGTGATGATGATTGATGATGGTGTGATGATGTGGTGGTGGTGATGATGATGGTGCTGGTGGTGGTGATGGTGGTGGTGGTTGTGGTGATGGTGGTGGTGGTGGTGGTTGTGGTGATGGTGGTGGTGATGATGGTGGTGGTGTGGTGATGTGTGGTGGTGGTGGTTGGTGATGATGGTGGTGGTGGTGAATGATTGATTGGTGGGTTGTGGTGATGGTGGTGGTGATGATGATGGTGGTGATGATGATGATGGTGGGGGTGATAATGATTATGATGTCGGCGATAGACTATGATGATGATGGTAATGTTGATGTCCTCTGCAGGTTGATGGGTCCCGGGGAGAGAAGGGACAGAAGGGAGAACCTGCTATCATTGAGCCTGTGAGTATAATTTATCCAACGTGTGTGTGTGTTTCACATGTGTGTGTCTGTGTGAGAGTGTGAGTGTGTGTTTCACACGTGTGTCTGTGTGATTGTGCGTATGATTATTTCAAATCCAAGCCATGAGTCATCACACACCACTGACTGACAATCATATAAATCACATGATGCCGTATAACACACTGGTCTCTGCATCTTCCTGCTGTGTCCTGCAGCAAGGCTACCTCTGGTCCAAAGGTTGAACATTTGGAGTATGGATACATAGAGGAAAATGAATGATCATCTGAAGTGTAAACACACTGGGCTAGCATCAACACTGACCAGGCAGAGTCCAGCTGGGAAAGGGAGGGAAGAGAAAGAGAAAGAGGGGGAGAAGACAGAGGAAATCTCCCAAAGACTTCCCCACCTCCCAGTGATCTAAAGATCTCACAGATGGAATATAGCCAGTCCCTACTTTGGATTTTTACTCCAGCACTCCACATTCATCAGGGGACAGTGTTAACTTGCGGAGCTAAAGCCATGGCTATACCTGATATGCCAATGTCATCAAAGGCAGCCAATTCCTATGTTATGATCCAAAGCGTACGAATTCAATACCTCAATCTGACCTGAGTCACAGAACCACAGCTGTCTCCCTATAAACAAATGTCACTGGGCTCAACTGTATGTGTATGTGTTTTACCACCCAGAATGAGCCTGTGAGTCGTCCATCTTGTTCACATTGTAAATAAACAAGGAGCAGAGCTCCCTCCTTTCAGTCCAATCCCCATTTGTCTGCAGTGACGCCAACCCCCATCCCCCTGCCAGTCCCATCCAACCCACCCATACCACACACATACTCACCACACACACATGGTCACACGCATGCACACACTACACACACACACACTCCTCTATCTGTTTACTGCTGTGATCAGTCACTCTAAGCCTGAGTCCATACATATACACAGGACCACTAAGTGTTTGACAGACGGACTTACAGTGCATTCGGAAAGTATTCAGACACCTTAACTTTTTTCACATTTTGTTATGTTACAGCTTTATTCTAAAATGGATGAAATAGTATTTTCCCCTCATCAGTCTACACACAATACCCAATAATAAAAAAAAAAAATTGTTAACTTTTTTTTAACACTTTTTCGCCCCAATTGGTAGTTACAGTCTTGTCCCATCTCTGCAACTCCCGTATGGACTCGGGAGAGGCGAAGAGCCATGTGTCCTCTGTAAACAAGACGCTGCTTCTTGACACATTGATCGCTTAACCCAAAGCCAGCTGCACCAATGTGTCGGAGGAAACACCGTACAACTGGCGACCGGAGTCAGCGTGCATGCACCCTTCCCGCCACAAGGAATCACTAGAGCGTGATGGGACAAGGACATCCTGGCCGTGCAAACCCTTCCCTAACCTGGACGACGCTGGGGCAATTGTGCGCCGCCTTGTGTCTCCAGGTTACGGCCTTCGCCACAGTCTGACGTTCTGAGCGCTCTGGAGAATGTTTTCATCAAGGATCTCTCTGTACTTTGCTCTGTTAATCTTTTCCTCAATCCTGACTAGTCTCCCAGTCCCTGCCGCTCAATAACATTCCCACAGCATGATGCTACCACCACCATGCTTCACCGTAGGGTGACTTCCTCCAGACGTAACGCTTGGCATTCAAGCCAAAGAGTTCAATCTTGGTTTCATCAGACCAGAGCATCTTAGGTGCCTTTTGCCAAACTCCAAGCGGCTGTCATGTGCTGCAGAGATGGTTGTTCTTCTGGAAGGTTCTCCCATCTCCACAGAGGAACTCTGGAGCTCTGTCAGAGTGACCACCGGGTTCTTGGTCACCTCCCTGACCAAGGCCCTTCTCAGTTTGGCCAGGCGGCCAGCTCTAGGAAGAGTCTTGGTGGTTCCAAACTTCTTCTATTTAAGAATGATGGAGGCCACTGTGTTTTTGGGGATCTTCAATGCTGCAGAAATGTTTTGGTACCCTTCCCCTGATCTGTGCCTTGACACAATCCTGTCTCGGAGCTCTACGGACAATTCCTTCGACCTCATGGCTTGGTTTTTGCGCTGACATGCACTATCAACTGTGGGAACTTATATAGCAAGGTGTGTCCCTTTCCAAATCATGTCCAATCAATTGAATTTACCCCAGGTGGACTCCAATGAAGTTGTAGAAACATCTCAAGGATGATCAATAGAAACAGGATGTACCTGAGCTCAATTTTGAGTCTCTTAGCAAAGGGTCTGAATACTTATGTAAATAAGTTATTTCAGCTTTTTATTTGTAATAACTTTGCAAAACATTTTTTACCTGTTTTCGCTTTGTCGTTATGAGGTATTGTGTGCAGATTGATGGATTTTTCCCCCAATCCATTTTAGAATAAGGCTGTAACATAACCAAATGTGGAAAAAGTCAAAGGGTGTGAATACTTTCCGAATGCACTGTACTATAAAAAACTGTGACGTGACCTCACACACATCAAACAAAAGACCCAGGTATGCCTCTGGGAATGTTAAAGACCCAGGTATGGGTCTGGGAATGTAAAATACCCAGGTATGGGACTGCGAATGTTAAAGACCCAGGTATGGCTCTGCGAATGTTAAAGACCCAGGTATGGGACTGGGAATGTTAAAGCCCCAGGTATGGCTCTGGGAATGTTAAAGCCCCGGGTATGGCTCTGGGAATGTAAAAGACCCAGGTATGGGACTGGGAATGTTAAAGACCCAGGTATGGCTCTGGGAATGTTAAATACCCAGGTATGGCTCTGGGAATGTTAAAGACCCAGGTATGGGACTGGGAATGTAAAATACCCAGGTATGGCTCTGGGACTGTAAAAGACCCAGGTATGGTTCTGGGAATGTAAAAGACCCAGGTATGGCTCTGGGAATGTTAAAAACCCAGATATGGCTCTGGGAATGTTAAAGGTCCAGGTATGGGTCTGGGAATGTAAAAGACCCAGGTATGGCTCTGGGAATGTAAAAGACCCTGGTATGGTCTGAGGAATGTTAAAGACCCAGGTATGGCTCTGGGAATGTTAAAGACCCAGGTATGGTTCTGGGAATGTTAAAGACCCAGGTATGGCTCTGGGAATGTTAAAGACACTAGTATGGCTCTGGGAATGTTCAAAGGTGGTGCAGTAGAGGTCTCTTTCATCTGTAAAATAGATGTGGCTTGGAGAAGATTTAGTTGGTTCTAGAAAAATGCACATAATTCTTACCAGGCTTAGTTGTGTTTACAATGCCTTGCAAAAGTTTTCATCCCCTTTGGTGTTTTTTACAACCCGGACATACACAAAAAAAGTCCAAATTGGTGAAGTGAAATGAAAAAAATTACTTGTTTAAAAAAATAAATAAATATTTAAAACAGAAAAGTGGTGCGTGCATATGTATTCCCCCCCTTTGCTATGAAGCCCCTAAATAAGATCTGGTGCAACCAATTACCTTCAGCAGTCACACAATTAGTTAAATAAAGTCCACCTGTGTGCGATAATGTCACATTATCTGTCACATGATCTCAGTATACATACACCTGTTCTGAAAGGCCCCAGGGTCTGCAACATCACTAAGCAAGGGGCACCACCAAGCAAGTGGCACCATGAAGACCAAGGAGCTCTCCAAACAGGTCAGGGACAAAGTTGTGGAGAAGTACAGATCAGGGTTGGGTTATAAAAAAATATCAGAAACTTTGAACATCCCACGGAGCACCATTAAATCCATTATTAAAAAATTGAAAGAATATGGCACCACAACAAACCTGCCAAGAGAGGGCCGCCCACCAAAACTCACAAACCAGGCAAGGAGGGCATTAATCAGAGAGGCAACAAAGAGACCAAAGATAACCCTGAAGGAGCTGCAAAGCTCCACAGTGGAGATTGGAGTGTCTGTCCATAGGACCACTTTAAGCCATACACTCCACAGAGCTGGGCTTTATGGAAGAGTGGACAAAAAAAAGCCATTGCTTAAAGAAAAAAAAATAAGCAAAGATGTTTTGTGTCCACCAAAAGGCATGTGGGAGACTCCCCAAACATATGGAAGAAGGTACTCTGGTCAGATGAGACTAAAATTGAGCTTTTTGGCCATCAAGGAAAACGCTATGTCTGGCGCAAACCCAACACCTCTCATCACCCTGTTTTTCATCGGCAGGGACTGGAAACTGGTCAGAATTGAAGGAAGGATGGATGGTGCTAAATAGAGGGAACTTCCTGAGGGAAACCTGTTTCAGTCTTTCAGAGATTTGAGACAGTGACGGAGGTTCACCTTCCAGCAGGACAATGACCCTAAGCATTCTGCTAAAGCAACAGTCAAGTGGTTTAAGCGGAAACATTTAAATGTCTTGGAAAGGCCTAGTCAAAGCCCAGACCTCAATCCAATTGAGAATCTGTGGTATGACTTAAAGATTGCTGTACACCAGCGGAACCCATCCAACTTGAAGGAGCTGAAGTAGTTTTGCCTTGAAGAATCCCAGTGGCTAGATGTGCCAAGCTTATAGAGACATACCCCAAGAAACTTGCAGCTGTAACTGCTGCAAAAGGTGGCTCTACAAAGTATTGACTTTGGGGGGTGAATAGTTATGCACGCTCAAGTTTTCTGTTTTTTTGTCTTATTTCTTGTTTGTTTCACAATAAAAAATATTTTGCATCTTCAAAGTGGTAGGCATGTTGTGTAAATCAAATGATACAAAACCCCCCAAAAATCTATTTTAATTCCAGGTTGTAAGGCAATAAAATAGGAAAAATTCCAAGGGGGATGAATACTTTCGCAAGCCACTGTATGTGATGTCTCAGCCCATCTGACCGAGAGACCGACAAAAGGCCGACAGAGACCGACAGAGACAGAGATATGTTGTTTTGATGTATTAGCAGAGGATAAGGGTCATGTTCAGAGAGACAGGGAGTGTTTACTATGAGACCCCCCCCCCCCACTCTCCTGTTGCCATCTCCCCTGTTGCATGCTGGGAGCTGGAGGAGCAATTTCCCACCTTGCTTTTAGCTGATTGAACAGATACATATCTCCTTGATAGCTTGACTTGGTCCTCCGCCTCTCAGTTGGTAGCTTGGTGCTTGCAATTCCAGGATAGTAGGTTTGATTCCTCAGACCATCTATACGTAAAATGTGTGCAAACATGACAGTAAGTCGCTGAGGATAAAAGTGTATGTTAAATGAAATATATCATATTATTATAACTATAAATGACTTTATGTGTTTCTTATTGCCCATAGTCCCCTGTTCCATGTTGAACATGTTCCATCAGTCTCCTGCCTCTGTCCTGATCGTTACTCACCTTCTGCCTGTTCCTCCCAGATTCATGTGAAGCTCTAAATGAAATGACAAGCAGGAATTTATATTAAATCACCAAATACTCCCCTGGATGGAGAGTAGATATGCAGGATGTGTCCGGACACGTATATAAATTATATGCACACATACTGAAGAGATGCATTCATATGAATTAATGTATACGCAGGGTTGCACTCACACCCACGGTCACACACTCACACACACACACACACACACACACACACACACACACACACACACACAC
>NC_036842.1:31004874-31008535 GCF_002910315.2 Salvelinus sp. IW2-2015
ACACACACACACAGACCCACACAAGTACACACACACACAAACAAAGAGTCATAGTGTCATGTGTTAGTGGTGATGCTGCGTACTCTACAGGCTGCAGCCATCCATCTCTCTGATGTGTTTGTGTGTTTCAGGGAATGCTGGTGGAGGGTCCGCCCGGTCCGGAGGGCCCAACAGTAAGTACCTCTCTCTACTTTCTCTGACACTGTTTCAGCCCTATGTTCTATCTGGTCTGTCTTTGGGTTAGGAATATTGTGTATCCTCCACTGTTCGTCTTGAAATGACTAGTGATTTGTTAAGAGAGAATAAAACTGCAGCCCAGTTGCCAGTCCTGAGATTTAGCAATAAGAATAGTAACAGCACAACACACCACTTGCCCTAGAGAGACAGTTACACAGAGGTTCTCACATCAGTTAGTATTTATTTATTTACCTATATGCTCGCTCTTGTACGCTATTTGACAGCAAGAATCAGAGTCACCTTTATTCGTTAAGAACATTTACAAATACTCATAATTTGACGTCTTGATATGGTGCTGCTAGTGATAGACAACATTTAGACACAGAATACAGACAGCAGAAACAGTCGATAACGATAGAGTAAGAGTTAGTAGAGAAAGAGAGATGGGGCCCCAGTTAAAATGTATCATCTAACAGACTGCCTGCCCATATTTCCTCATACATTCCTCTCTTGTTCTCTCTCTTATGTTTCCGCGTACAACTGTTATGCAAGTTTTCCTGAGTTGCATTTTGTTTTGTGTGTGTGAGCATGAGCGTGTGCGCGCGTGTATGTGTGTATGTGAGTGTCTGTGTGTGTGTGTCTATGTGTGTGTGTGTGTGTTTGTGTATGTGGGTGTCTGTGTGTCTGTGTGTGTGTGTGTGTGCCGTCCTCAGTCTCTGATGATATGTATTGTTGTGTACAGGGTCTCCCTGGACCCCCAGGTTCCTCCGGCCCCCCAGGCAGCCACGGAGACGCAGGAGAAAGGGTGAGAAACAAGGACCCACAACAAATAAAACACACCGACAAATAAATAAATAAATGGAAAATACCACAGTCACATGCCAACCACCACCAACACATCACATTGTTTCAACACAACCACAAGGTATACATCAAGCTGTTGATATACAGCAAGGTATCAATTAGTCACCACCACTCCCCAAAACATGGTAGAACACCTGTACAAGTTTGTAAAAAACCTGACAAAACTTGTATTCCTGGCATAATTTACCTTGTTCGAGTAAATGTACTCTTCTCTCTCTCTCTCTCTCTCTCTCTCTCTCCGCTCTTCTTCTCTCTCTTCTCTCTCTCTCTCTCTCTCTCTCTCTCTCTCTCTCTCTCCTCTCTCTCTCTCTCTCTTCGCTCTCTCTCTTCTCTCTCTCTCTCGTCTGTTCACTTTGTGTCTCTTGTCTGTTGTCTGTCTTCTCATTTGTCTGCTGTTGTCATGTCTGTCTTTGTCTGATCTGTCTTCGTGTTTCTGCGTCGTCTGTCTGTCTGGTCTGTCTGTCTGTCGTCTGTCCTTGTTCGGTAAATGTCTTGTGGCTTGTCGCGTGCTGCTGTCGTGCTACTGTCTGTCTGTCTTGTTTGGCGCTACTCTATCTATCTATCTTCTCTCTCTCTCTCTCTCTCTCTCTCTCCTCTTCTCTCCTCTGCTCTTCTCTCTCTCTCTTCCTCTCCCTCTCCTCGCTCTTTCTCTCCTCTGTTGTTCTGTCTGTCTGTTCTCTCTCTCTGTGGTCTTCTCATATCGCTCGCGCTAGTTGTCTCTCCTCCTCTCTCCTCTCATGTCTTCTCTCTTCTCTTGTTGTCTCTCTTGTCTGGCTCTCTCTCTGGTCGTCTCTCTGTCTGTCTTCTCTTTCTGTGTGCTCTCTCTCTCTGTCTGTATCTCTCTTGTCTCTCTGTTCTGTCTGTCTCTCTCTCTCTCTCTCTCTCTCTCTCTCTCTCTCTCTCTCTCTCTCAGGGTCCTAATGGTCGTGCTGGTCTTCCTGGTGCTGATGGTCTGCCAGGACCTCCAGGGACTGTCCTGATGCTGCCTGTAAGTAAATACTGTAATACTATAGTTCTAGAATACACTCATCTAGAATGATGACCTCATGCTGTCTGTAAGTAAATAACATTATATGACACTTCTAGAATATACAGATCTATATCTAGAACAGAATACATATTGAATGGGTGCGTCTAATATTCTGTTGCATATTAGACTTGCATTCCATATGTTTTCTCAGATGACAGATGACTATGTTTATGCACATGTGTACGTTTCTAACTGTATGTACCATTTGGCTTGTTGGCTATTGTGTGTGCATTTATCTTCTGGCAGGCTTTCTTTTTAAACTTCCATCCTAATCTTGTCCCTTCTGTAATGCTATCCTCAAGCTATTGTCATTACACTTCAACATATTTGTTAGGTTCGTCAGTATTACTTCAGACGAGGCTAATCCTCTCTTCTCTTGGTTGCATTATTTCACCCTTTGATTCATAGAGTGCTGGTGATATCAGATCAGAGTTCTGTATGGTTTGTGTCACAGTGTCGTGACCTGTTGTGATGTGTGTTTCCCTGACTGTGTCAGAGGGGGTTAGAGATCTCTGTTCTGTTAGCAAGTGGGTTGCAGGGAGGTAGTCTCCTCCTGAATCAAACACTCTTCCTCTCTGGTCTTGCCCCAGATAACCCAATCAGAGAATGCTGTGGTGTAAACCAGTCAATAAGCACTCTAGCACCTCCTAGTGGAAGCTGTAGGAAGCTGTGGTTCTGCTGTCATTTAGACTCGCTCTCTGGGAAGGTCTCAATTGCATACTCCTTGCGTCCTCTCTCCTTGTCGCCTTCTCAAAACCCATTGGATGAGAAAGCCAGAAGTCCCTCCCCTCTGACCTTCTCCAATGGATTTTGCGATTTTCCCTCGTTCTTATTCCATGCCCTTCCTCTCCCCTCTCTCCTCCTATTTCTTACTAATGAGATAATTACCACACACCATTCCCCCAATCCCCTGCCACCCACCTTCCTATTGTCCCCAGACTCCAGCCCAAATGACACATCTACTCTCTTAGAAAAACAGGGTTGCAAAAGGGTTCTGCGGCTGTCCATAGGAGAGCACTTTTGGGTTCTATGTAGAGCCCTCTGAGAAAAGTGTTCTACATGGAACCAAAAGGGTTCTACCTGGAACCAAAACAGTTTTTTCAAAGGGTTCTCCTATGGGGACAGCCGAAGAACCCTTTTTTGGTTTTAGATAGCACCTTTTTTTCTAAGAGGGTAGGGCTCTTACAGACAGGAAGTAATCTAGCCTCAGACAGGAAGTAGAGCTGCTAAAACTAAAGGCTAAAGTTAGTAGCTAGCCTTTCTGTTTGTTCTGCTGCTAAGTCTTCTGCCTGTGCTGCTGCTGCCTGTACTGCTACTGCTGAGTGTGATGACTTGACTAAATATCCTGCTGGAGTCTCAGGAGTCCGCAGAGCAGAGCAGAGAGCCTTCTGGAAAAGCTGTATGTGTCAGGCCAAGACGTCTGGTCAAGGTGTACCAGTAAAGCATGGGCCCAGTGCTTGATTTGACAGGATCTGGCACCTCTCCATTTTGGACTGTTTCGTTCCGGGACCCATTTGGCCGGATCCGACATGAAAAATAATAACTTTTTGCTATGTAAAAATTTGAATAAATTCGATCAAAGTTCATTTG
>NC_036842.1:31008560-31011060 GCF_002910315.2 Salvelinus sp. IW2-2015
TCATTTTTGAGTTGGCCTCTTCTTAATTGTCCTGACCCCCCCCCCCCCCCCCCCCCCACAATAACTTAGTATAGTTGTGAACAAATAGCATGTCAAGATGTTAATCTATAATAATCTAATTGGTCAAATTATTGCTTGAATTGTGCCAAGTTCGATAGTGGGCTTGGTAGTTAGATGCCATTTGTTGTGCCCTTAGGTTTCTGCTTTGGTCACAGTTCAAAAATTGGCCTCTCTCTCTCTCCTCTCTCTCTCTCTCTCTCTCTCTCTGCTCTCTCTCTCTCTCTCTCTCGTCTCTTCTCTCTCTCGCTCTCTCTCTCTCTCTCTCTCTCTTCTCTCTCTCTTCTCTCTCTCTTCTCTCTCTCCTCTGTCTCTCTCTCTCTCTGGTGGGTCTCCTGGCGCGCATGGTTGGATCTCTGTGTTATAGTTTGTTTCTGTGAGAGGAATGATGGGCTTCTCGAGGACATTGCTGCTTTTGGTTTAGGTTTAGGATATCC
This sequence comes from Salvelinus sp. IW2-2015, assembly GCF_002910315.2. NCBI lineage: Eukaryota > Metazoa > Chordata > Actinopteri > Salmoniformes > Salmonidae > Salvelinus > Salvelinus sp. IW2-2015. The sequence continues at coordinate 31,009,055 of NC_036842.1, forward strand.
TAGCAGCAGGTACAGCTAATTGTTGCTGGCACTGTATTATGGAGGAATGTTCAAAAGTATATCTCACCACAGTGTACGAGAGAGAGAGAGAGAGAAGAGAGAGGAGCGAGGAGGAGGACGAGATGCGCGGGGGAAGGAGGAGAGACGATGGAGAGAGAGAGAAGAGAGGAGAGAGAGAGAGAGAGAGAGAGAGACGGAGGAGAGCAGAGAGAGGAGACGAGAGAGAGAGATGAGGAGGAGGAGAGAGAACCACGAGGAGAGACGAGAGAGAGAGGAGACGAGACGAGAGAGAAGAGATGAGACGAGACGGATGAGAGAGAAGAGAGAGAGAGAGACAGAGTATGAGAGAGGGAGGAAGAGAGCATTCGTGGAGCGAGCACTATATGGTGAAAAACCGGCACTTTTCACGACCATCGGGCATTGACGAGAGTATCTCGGAATAGCCCTTGGCCTGTCTAATTTGCTGCACCTTCGCACGGGTCTTCCAGGCCTTATTACGAAGGTTTCGGAGATGCGGGAGTGGGCGTATGTGTTTTATATCGATTACTTTTTGTCATTCTGTTATCACACCCAGCATGTCTCGTTGTCATGGTCTGTGTTGGGAAGCTTTCGGGGAATCATCTATATGTTAAACAAGAAAGAAACAAAATCCACGCAGATCCATGACCGTGATGTTGTGAGAGTGTACCTCATATACCACGGAGGGAGTGGAGATGAGAGGAAACAACACATCAGCGCAGTCAGGTCATGCCATCCCCAACTCCGTGAGCAGTTCCAGCGGAATCCTGGTTCACGAACTATATCCGGAGGTTCTCCAGGGCTTCAGCACGCTCCGTCCCCTGCTGAGAGGAGTCCCCAGACAGATTGTGAATGGACGCGGAAGGTGGAGAGAGGGCTATCAGACGCTGAAGGCATGCTTCACCCTGGCTCCCGTGGTTGAACTCCCGACCCCTCAACTTCCCCTTCTCATCGAGGGTGGATGGCCCTCCGAAGTAGAGTCAGCAGTGGCTGTCCCCAGGCGCACCCAACGACCTCCAAAGCTGCGGCCCTCTACTCCAAGGACAGATGAAGAGAGAGAGAGAGAGAGAGAGAGAGAGAGAGAGAGAGAGAGAGAGAGAGAGAGAAAGGTTTATGCAAAAAATATAGAGACAATTGAAAAATATAGAGTAAAATATTATGAAAGAGATCCCTAGCTAGAGAGATGTTGCTGTATTTAAAAAAAAAAGTAAGGTTTGCCAGCTTCATGCAAACCTGTGTTCGATGTTATTTTTTCCTTCCATAGTAACACGGTTGTGGTGATGGTTGTGGTGACAAACCCTCACTGGTCTGTTTTTATTCATACCAACAGAAACTGAAACACATCTCTATAGGATCAACCAACTGGTTGCATTACCCACATTTCACCACTAGATGCCAGTATAGGCATGTGAACTTGTGATGGGAAAAGGACCATAACCAGGCAGTTGATGTATAAGCTACGGTTTTTACAACTTAGTAGTTTTAATGCAAGCCAAGCCTGAATTTGAATTTGTATTTTTTTATAACTTGTTTCAGTACAATCATATTTTATTTATTTATTTAGACATTGTGTTTGAAGAATGGGTAACCTAGCCTGTAAGATGACTTGGCATTTTCTCAACCCACTGTCTCTTCTTGCTCTGTCTGTCTCTGTCTATTTGTCTGTTTCTGTCTCTTTGTCTTTCTCTTTGTCTGTTTCTGTCTCTGTCTCTTTGTCTTTCTCTTTGTCTGTCTCTGTCTCTTTGTCTGTCTCCTTGTCTGTCTCTCTGTCTGTCTCTGTCTCTGTCTTTTTGTCCATCTCTGTGTCTGTCTCTTGGTCTGTCTCTTGGTCTGTCTCTATATCTCTGTCCATGTACCTGTATCTACTGGACTGGCCTTACCTGTTGGGTCTGGTTCTGAGTTCTGAGTTCTGCTCTCCTCCTCAGTTCCGCTTCAGTTCTGGAGGAGACTCTGGACAGAAGGGACCTCAGGTGTCTGCTCAGGAGGCC
>NC_036842.1:31016060-31039987 GCF_002910315.2 Salvelinus sp. IW2-2015
ATGGTAATACACTTCCGTATCTACAGTACTAGTAATTAAAGCGATCCAGTACTAGCTACAAGGTAAGATAGTTACATCACCAGTTTTCTACAGTAATTATAGACAGATCAGTATTACTATATAATAGGTAAATAAACATCCGTATATCGGTACAATTACATGGTAATAACCATCAGTATCTACAGTCATACGTAATAATCACAGTTCCAGTATTCCAAAATATAGGAAATAACACTTCAGTATCTACTAAGTACATAGTAATAACACATCGCGTATGGTATCTACGTAATAAGGTATAATACACATCCAGTATCTAACAGTAATAACTTTAGATGATAAGAAGGTTATGCTGTTAGATATGAAACTGTGTATGTCTCCACGTTTAACTTCTCTACATCATTTGGACTATGAGAGAAATCTCTCTCTGTTCCAGATATGATGTTTTCTGATACGGAATGATAGTAGCTGTCACCAAAATGACTGCAGCTCTTCTACAGTGTTTATTGAGTCTATCCTTGAGGCACTCTCCCATGTTCACATCCTTTTTCTCTTTGTGTTCATGAGTTATGGTTCATGTATTAAATATACAGCTGTCATGCTATCTGACTGTGTGTGCAATGGTGTAACTGATGGATGGGCCATCCTGGACCCAAAGGAAAATCTGTAAAAGTATGATAACACCCAGTAAGGCTGTTCTGAGACCAGGTGCGAGAGCGGAGTAGTTAGGTGTAACATACTCCACACAACTCATTTGCATCGGAACGTACAGTCACACACGTTCTCTCCATCCCCTACTCTAAACACTATCACACCATTCACTTCATTCCTACTCAAACTATCACACCATTTCCCCCCTTCATTCCCTACTCTAACACTATCACACCATTTTTTCCCCTTTCATCCCTACTCTAACACTATCACACATTTCTACCCCTTCATCCCCTACTCTTAACACGATCCACCATTTCTTCCCCTTCATCCCCTACTACACTATCACAAATTACTACCCCTGTCGATCCACCTACTCTATCACACCATTTTACCCGGGCAATCCCCTACTCTACAACACTTATCACACCATTATTTTCTTCGATTCCCATACTTCTACACTATCACAACCATTTCTGTCCCCTTCACTCCTACTCAACACTATCATACCATTTTTACCCTCACCCCTACTTCTAACCACTATCACCACCATTATTTCCTTCATTCCCTACTCTAACACGATCACACCATTTTTCTTCCCTTATTCCCGCACTCTAACCTATCCACACATTTCTTCCGCCTTCATCCCCTACTCTAACACTACTCACAAGTTCTACCCCTTCATCCCCTACTCTAACGACTATCACACCACTTTTTACCCCTTCATCCCCCACTCTACACTATCACACCATTCTAACCCCTTCATCCCCTACTTAACTATCACACCATTCATACCCTTCACTCCCTCCTACACTCTAACACTATCACACCATTCTACCCGATTTCACCCCTACTCTAACCATCACACATTTCTACCGAACATGCTCATCCCCTAACTCTAACATATCACAATTCACCCCTTCATCCCTACTCTACACTATCCACAATTTCCTACCCTCATCCCCTACTCTAACACGTATCCACACCATTTCTTACCCTTCATCCCCTACTCTAACCCACTATCACACCATTTCTACCCTTCATTCCCTACGCTAACACGATCACACCATTTCTTACCCTTCAACCCCCTACTCTGAACCACGAGTCACACCATTTTTTACCCCTTCGATCCCCTACTCTATACACTACACACCATTTCTACCCCTTCATCCCTACAGTAACACTTCACACCATTTCCTCCCCTTCATCCCCTAGCTCTAACACTATACCCACCATCTACCGCTTCATCCTACTCTAACAACTATCACACCATTTCTACCCCTTCATCCCCCTACTCTAACACTTATTCACACATTTCTACCCCTCATCCCCTACTTCTAACACTTCAGCACACCATTTCTTACCCTTCATCCCCTTCACTCTATCACACCCATTTCTCCCGCTCATCCCCTTACTCTAAAGCACTCAATCCACACCATTATTTGTCCTTCATTCGCCTACTCTAACACTTATCACACCCATTTCTTCCCCTTCACTCCCTTACCTCTAACACCTATCACACCATTGCTTCCCCTTATCCCCTTACTCTAACACTCATCACACCATGCTTCTACGCCCTTCATCCCCTACTCGAACCACTATCACACCAAGGTTATGGTTCTACTCCTTCATCCAACCTGACGCTTAAAACTTAGACACTATCACAACCATTTTTCTACCCCCCTTCATCCCCTACTCTTAACACTATCACACCATTTCTAGCCCTTCTTCCCACCTCTCTCTACTCTAACACTATCACACCATTTTCTACCCTTCTAGCAATCCCCTAATCTAACTATACTATCACACCATTTTAATCTACCCCTATGGGTCAATCCCAAAACGTACTCTTAAACACAATTGTATCACAACCATATTCTACCCCTTCATCCCCTACTCTAACACGCACTCACACCAATTTCTACCCCATTCATCGCCAGCCTTACATCCTTAACAACTATCACCACCATGTCTAGCCCTTCATCCCTCTACTAGGTCTAACACTTAAGATTTCCTTATAGTAGAAGTAGTCAGCACCATTTCTATCCCCTATCATCCCCATACATTCTAAACGCACTATCACTACCAATTTTCTACCCCTTCATCCCTACAATCTAACACTATCACACCACATTCCTTCATCCCTAACGAACACTTTAACATTTCCCCCTCATCCCTCTAACTACACTATTCAACACCTAATTTTCTACCCCTTATTCTGTCCTACTATCTAAGCACTATCACACTCATTTCATCTACCTGTCATTCCGCTCCACATCTTGTTAAATCATCTATCACACCATTTCTACCCTTCATCCCCTTACTCTAACACCTATCACACCATTTCTACCCTTCATCCTACTCATAACACTATCACACCATTTCACCCCTTCATCCCCTACTCTAAACACTATCACACATTTTCTACCCTTCATCCCCGGTACTCTAAGCACTATCACACCATTTATACCCCTACATTCCCTACTCTACAACTATTCACCACCATTCCTCCCTTCTCCCCTACTCTAACACTATCCACACCTTTCTACCCCTTCATCCCCTACTCTAACACGTATCACACCGCATTCTTACCCCTTCATCGCCCTCTCTAACACTATCACACCATTCTCTACCCCTTCTTCCTACTCTAACACGTATCCACAACATTTATACCCTACATTCCCTACTCTAACACATATCACACCATTTCTACCCCTTCATCCGACCCTACTCTAACACTATCACACCATTTCTACCCCTTCATCCCTCACATTCTAACACTACTCACACCATTCTACCCCTTCATCCCTACTCTAACACTACGACACCATTTATACCCCTACATTCCCTACTCTAACACTATCACACCATTTCTTTCCCTTCGTTCCAGTCTATTTTCCCATCAAATGCACACTACTATCGTTTTAAGACTCATTTACCCACTTCCACACTCACACACTTCCACACTCTGAATGCTCTCTTGCCCTCTAATGAAGACTAGACTGAATGTATTGAGTCCTGTGAGAGCCCAATCCTCCGTGGCGTCTCAGTTATTCCGGGTCCATTTTGTTGGAGCGGTGTGTCCGTAATGAGAGAATGCCTGGCTGGAGCAGACAGTGGCTCCACTGGGAATGCTCCAATTAGAAAGAGAGATGGAAGATCCACAGTCTTTTCCCAGCCGCTACGAACAGGGAACATAATTGATTGTCAATTAACTGGGAAGCGAGGCATTTGCGTTTGAGTTTGAGGTTCAGCAGTTTCTTTCATTAGGAAAGTGAGTGTGTGTGTCTGTGTGTATCTGTGTGTGTGCGTGTGTGTGTGTATTATGTTCCCTCCAGCTAGAAAAGGCTACAAAAACACACTAAGTTATAGCCTGTCTGTGTGTTACAAAGTAATAATGTAGTAATACTGACTCAATCTAAAGTCCCCTCAGTACACTGTATTTCTAGTCTTCTATCTTCTACCGCTTCAATCCACTCTGTCCTATGTACTATGTTATCAGCCCTTGTGTAAGTGTGGATGAATGTAACCACGGTGTTTTCTCTTCATAGGGACCACAAGGAGAACCTGGCCCCAATGGACAGCAAGGGAACCCTGGTGCTCAGGTCAGTGTGATGATATGATCCTTCTTGGGCAGGTTATGAGATTGTGGCCTTCATTTGGTTGGTCATTGTATGGTCATGCCCAATGCCTGCTTTTTACCTGACTGACTTTTCAAAGACAGCTTGAAATGTAGCCTACAGGTTTTGTGCTCTTGTAGGAAGCAGTAACTCCCCATTGCTGACCTATACTTATCTATAACCTGGCTAATAACTCGCTAACTAGCAAAGAATATCAGCAAATGTGCGCACGCGCGGCTCTGTGCTCTGATCTGAACTGATCTGAAAAGCACATTCACTTTCAGGTGATTGAAAGACTGCTCGTGGGCTACCCAGCCAATAGAATTCTACTCCGTTGCACTCTGGCTCTGCCTACAAAAATATCACAGACTCAATCTTGCAAAGTTAAATTTGGTTTGGATTGTTGCATTGAAAAGGAGCTAATATAATGTTGATTCGATCACAGAAAAAATCTATATGGTGCACTTGCGTCTCGGCATAACATTTCTTCTGCATGACTATCCTGGAGCGAGTGTGCGGCCGCGCAGCGTAGAGGGAACATTGGTCATGCCCACTATGACACGTTGATCTTAGTCCATTGGTTGGATTATCTGTCACTCTTGGACGTTCCTGTTTCATCCCTGAATTAATTTATACTGACAATGTCCTTCCTCTCTCTCTTTACAGGGACTTCCAGGTCCTCAGGGAGCCATCGGGTCCCCAGGAGAGAAGGTACGGGCCCTGGCCACTCAAAAACATACCTATATGATGTGATGTGAGCAGTGTTGTTGATGTGAGTCTGTTGTCTTCTCTGTTCTATCTCTCTCCTCAGGGGCCTACCGGAAAACCAGGACTGTCAGGAATTCCAGGTGCTGACGGACCCCCGGTAAGTGTGTACTAACAAAGAAACACAGTCCCGATCACACACACTCCCCACCTTTTCCCAGAGAGTACCTGTGCTATCGGCAGGTGGGCCTTGGAAGATGGCAGGTGGCGGGTGAGAGAGAGAGAGAGAATGGAAGAGAGAGATAGCCAGATAAGAGCAGCGTCTGTCACTGTATTCCCCATGATTCTCTAATGGATTTGATATGCATGTGAGTGGTATTACCACATTGGTATTACCACTCTCTCCTTTCATCTCCCTTCTTCTCTCTTCTTCTAGTATCTGCCTCTTAGTCTCCATACACCCCTCTCTCTCCCTCTCTCTCCCTCTTCTCTGAAAGCCTGTCATTGGATAGTTATGCCACTCTCTTCCCTCTTTCTCCTGTCGACTATTTTTTGAGGATCCATCCATCCATCTATCCCTCCATCCATACATCCCTCTCTTTCTCTCCCCTTTCTGAAACCCTATCAGTGGACATTGCACAGCTCTCTTATCTCAAGGGATCACAATCAACTTACCTCAACCCTTTTTTACTCACATTCTAATTAGTTTGTGTGTTTGTTGTGGGTGTGTGTGTGTGTCGGGTGTGGTGTGGCTGTGAGTGTGTTTGTGTGTGTGTGTGTGTGATGTGTGTGTGTGTGTGTGTGCGTGTGTGTGTTGGTGTGTGTGTGTCGTGTGTGTGCGTGCGTTGGTGTGTTCTTCAGGAGTATTGTGAGACCGGAAACCTTCTCTTTTAAGGAGGTGTCTACAGTGTAGACCATAGTGCTGTATACGCTGGGCATTAAGGAGAAATCCCAAAATGGTCGTTTTTCACTATCCTATATCCTGGGATGGTTTTTCAGTTAATAATAGGCGAGAGTGGTGTATACTTTATGATCTAGTGCTAATTATCAGGACACATTAATGTTTGCTGTTTGAATTCAGGGGTACCTGGGCAAGCGAAGGACCAACGGAGAGAAGGAGATTTGGGTAAGTTTCTCCTCTCTTTATTGGGGTGATTATGTTTTTTCACGGATCTGTTATCAGGATCTTTTGACTTTACTTTTAGTTCTTGCTCTTTTTGTTCTCTTTTCTCTCTCTTCTGTATTCTCTGTATTCTTGTATTCCCTTTTCTCTCTCTTCTCTCTCTCTCTCTCTCTCTTCTCTCTCTCTCTGTGTATCTCTGTATCTTTCTTCTCTCTCTTCTTTCTCTTCTTTTCTCTTCCTCTCTTCCTCGTTTACTCACTGCTCTCTCTCTCACTTCACTGTCCTTTCTTCTCTGCTCTCTTCTCTCTCTCCCTCTTCTTGTCAATCTCACTCTCTCCACTAATTCTCTTCTCTTGTATCTTCTCTCTTCTTCCCTCACTCTTTCTCACTCACTGTATTTGTCTCTCTCATTCTTCAGACGAATTTGCCGATTTAATTTAAATTAATATAAATGACTCTCTGTTACAAGCATCTCTCCACGCATTTATCTTCCTCCAGGGTCCCGCAGGCCCCCAAGGCCCAATCGGTTATCCCGGGCCCCGAGGCGTGAAGGTGAGTTTTACGCCCCAGTCTCATCTGCCGACAGGCCTAATTCACTCCTAATACACTTCCTTTCCTGAAGGTCACATGGTATCAGTGTAACTCTCCCATTGGTCTGGTCTGTCATTAAACGGTCTAATCCTCAGGCCCACTGTCTTTTTGTAAATGCCAATGTAGAACATGGGACTGAAATTTCACTTTGTATGCAGTGAAATGGGCCTAGTTTGCAATTATGACGTTTCATACTGGACCAGACCTATTTTTTCAACAAGTAGGATTTTGGCTGAACAAAACCCATCTGTGACATGCAGATAGATAGTCAATATTATAGTAAATTGTAAACCTGATTTCCCCTAATTACATTATGTTACCAGAAGTACTTAATTAGGCTAATATATACACATGATGCGTGACTAAGCCAAGACAGAGTAGTTAGAGTCTGTTGATTAAGTGTTGATGTTAATCTATGTAAAGCTCACAACTCAGTTGAGAGGCTCTGGGCTGGTGGGTGTAGCCTCAACTCCTCTCTACGACCCTGTGAGTGATCACACTGCCTCTTGATTCTCACTAATGACTAGCTCATTTAAAGCAGAGAAACATGAAGGCTAGAGGACTCACATCAAATGGCCCTTACAGAGAGGGGTTAAGGGGCCAAATAATTATACCACCCACTGACTGTTTGTGTGAGGCTGTTGCATGATTCTGGTTCATGGCTCTTGGTGTGTGCTCTCTAAAACTCTTCCCCTCTGATAGTCTCTGTGTTTTAGAGAGAACAGTCTCTGTGACTGACGCTGGTTTAATGACAGCACAGTCAGTGTACCACAGGTCACCATCAATGCTGCTTCTATACTATGGTGTTCCACCACAGTATAATAGCTTAGAGCTCCTATAGAGATCATATTCACTTTATTTATAGAGCATGAGAATCTGCAAACTTGGTTATCATTCAGCCTTAGTTGAAAGTGTGTTAATATTTTTAGCTTTCAGCTCCAGTTCAGAGTGTTGATACTAATGAAGCCCCAGTTGGTAGTGTCTGGTTGATGATCTATTGCCCTAAAGTGGTGTGCTCCAGACAGACATGTTCACTAACCTGTCTCTCTCTTTCTCCCACTCTCTCTCTCTCTCTCTCTCTCCGCACGGGTTCATGTACCTTACAGTGGCTGTCATCCGCGCTATTAGCTGTCATCAACCGTGCCTGAGGATTCTGCTCTGCTAGGTCGTAGTATAGAAAGTAGATCGACGCAAACGCGCGACTGCAATGGACCACGCTGTCTATTCTAGTAGCCCGTATATACACGCGAGACTCCGCATGAGTGCTGCGCCTCGAGCTCATATTACATTATCAACCAAACTGCTCGCACAAGCCCCATTTAGATGTACTGTGGTGCGATCCCTAACCAATCCCGTTTCAGGCGGGGTGGGAAGGTCGACTGTTCTCGCCCTGCTGACGCTTATACCTCCAGATTGTTGACACATCATTCCTACGATTGCTTTTCAAGTTAGGAGCCACCGTCGGCGCAGTTGTGCTGATGCGCCCTAGCTAATAAAGAACAAGCGCCTAATGTGTTTGATGCATAACGTTGTTGCACCCGATCAATACCTAGCGCATTACCAGCGCGTTCTCCTCCCTCCCTGCTCCCATCCGCATTATTCTCGTCCGGGACGAGCTCCAGGAGCTTGTTCGCCAAAAACTCGACTTTCACCACAACGTCCGCAACTCTTGTATACTTCCAAAACACTCTGAAGTACCCAACCTAAACTGCCAACGCATAGTTCTCGCCCCGTTTGCGGCCACCCTACCATGTACCGACCACCGTCCTGACCCGGTCTAACCACACTAGCCACATATCAACCCTGTCAGGCGACCCTTTCGGCGATCGCCAAGGCTGCGGAGTCAGCGCGGCCTTTAGTACTGTCTTCGACTATTTCCACGCCATTCCCGCTGCCGCAGTGACCCCACGACAGTGCTGAGTAATCCCTGTAGGTTCCGGAGACATATTCTGTATGGGGTCCTCAATACTTGGTCCGATCACTGAAACAATCGCTGCGCCAATCGCTTCCGTCTCATTCCATCCAGCCAAACACGGCTTGTTATGTGATGATAACGCGGTACGTGTCAACACTTAGCTTGTCACCTCGGCCCAGGACCAAGACCTGTCAGTTGTACCAATGTGGGGCATTTCTCCTAACCTCCCCCCTCGCCTACGGAACGCCGTGTCAAGACAACCTGCCTGAACGTAGCGTAAGGTCATTGCATACAAAGCGTAAGATATGCAACGCCCATTAATAAGCCACGCTTACTCATATAACAGGCACTCACACAGACCGAGTCCCCAGTTGATGTGCGACCCTAAGAGACTCGACGCCGAGCAAGAGACACCTGACCTCAACCGCCTTTACGGACTGACACTCTAGTTAACACCCCTAGTTAACCCGCCTCGCGCCTGCAGCGTCAGCTAGCCTCCGGATCGTAATCGGGCGTACCTTTGTCCACAACTCTCTTATCTCCATCTGTACCTAATCCCTAGATCCGGTTCAGTGCCTGTCAGCGATCTAAATCGACTCTAGGAATCACTGCCGCTTCGCGTCTCCTTGGTCGATAGGCCCTGCTCTGGATCGCGTTTCTCTCTGCCGTAACAGGCTACTGTTCAACGAGACCAACTTCTCGCTTACTGACGAATCCCGGACGCAACGCTCCATTTCCTTCTTCGGCAAACACACCCGTTCCTAAAACTACCTACCACATACACTGATCATGCTTCTCTCCAATCCTCTTTTACCTCCCACTTTGCTTGCCCACTCATCCGTCGAGAGTTCGTTATGTGGGAACCGATATTCTTCTTCCCGTCTTACTGCTACGTCCTCCATAGTTCTCAGTCCCCTTACACGCTGAGACCAGTGTGATCTACTATACCTTCCCCTCTGTCTGCCTATCAGCTAGTCTCCAAGTGATCCAAGACGTAACGTTCTTATACCCTCATGTCGTAACCCTTATAATATCACTGATGTATAAGCATGCAATGACGCCTACCACTTAGCGCTCCGTAGCCCCTCCTCTGTCTATCACCAATCGCTCGGCACTAAGTGTACCCCAATGGCCACTACGTTGCCCGTTCGGCCAACGCCACTGCTCATCCTCACTGAGGGGTCCTAACCACTTCCCAGGATCCCCTCACAAACCAACCCCACGACTCCACACGCCGAATCAAGATCACACCCCCACCCCCTCCAACTACCCCTCCCTCCTACGACTCAACGTCTCACCCCGCTGGCTTCACCGTCACCCAGTCATCTACTCCCCTACCACCCCCAGGACCCCATGTCTTCAAACTCACTCCCTCCATAACTACCCGCCCAGTCTTATGTGCACACCCGTTCTCCCTCGTTGCCAGCCCACGCACTTTTCTCTCGTACATCTGCTCATCATCCTCCCGCGGACGCGCACCAAACCGGTTCCAAGCCATAGCACATCAGTACCTAGATCAACCCCAGATACACCACACTCTACACTTCCCACCGCTCACTCACAATTTCCTCTTCATCATTTCTGAAATCGCACACTGCCACACTGGACCGGAATAATACCGTAGTACCCACCAAAAGCCATGCCAGCAATGGAGTCGCGACTCAAAGTCAGCCTAGCTCTACCAGAACAATCGGGACGACTTGCCACTATGCCTTGCGACCCTTAAGGTGCCCATACATTTCCCTCCTCTCCCCATACCTCGAGCCGGTGAGATGTGTTACACGTGTCGAGCCACAAATTTCAACTAAACGCGCCAGAGAACTTGCACAAGTGTGTCTTGGTTCTCACGAAGCGCGACTATCCGCTAAAGTCAACCCCTAATGCCAGAAGCCAGCATCACCGACACCCCGGCCCTCATCTACTATTACGATCGTTGTACACCCGCTCGCCGCGACCTACAATCGGCTAACCCGGATATATCAGACACTCTCAAAATCACCCCTCTTCCTCTGGCGCGTCACTAACCTACATGTCTATCATCTCCAATTTGGACGAAAAATAGAGTACAGAAAGTGGCAGTAACACTCAATAAGATCACACCCAAATTCTTTTGTCAGCTGAGTACTTGCTAGAGCGACTGATACGCGCAATTAAAGCACGTTCTCAGACCGGTCAACTCTATCATCCCCAGGGACCTTCGCGATTAACCCCCTGTACCCTCGTATGACTCGGCATCCTAATTTTGCTCGTGGCGACCAGCGTGTAACCACACCCTTCATAGCACCGCATTCATACACACATCTTCTCCGCCGTTTCGCCAAATCGCTCCCTCTCGCCTCGCGCCACCTCTACGAGCAACCTTCTTCCATATCCGGTCTCTAGAACACTCTTCCCGTCATACTCCCACATAAGTCATCTATCGATTCCACAGAATCCCTCGACTATTCCATCTTGAACCATCACTTCGCACTCACTGCCCACACCTACCTCCAGAACCCAATGCCATCTACGACTTCATCATACCACCATTACATGCGAACCCAGACACTCTCTCCCCACGTCCGCCCACGCCTACACACTATCCCATCTGTCGCCATCCGATATCCTGCGCTCGCCCCTCAGGCGACAGATTGCGCGTACCTGCTATCATGAAATGGATCCCTACCGACCGAATCTTCAACTCCGCTACCTTCACCATTATCCTAGATACATTTCACACCCTATCTTCATGATTTCTAAAATAAAGTCTAGTGCACTCGTAAGTCTTTCCACACCGCAAGACCCACGTATCGCTCCTCACCAGTTCATCATTTGAGCGAGTGTAATTCCCATCAGCTGTTGAACCGCCCCATCGCCCATTCAGTTCGGCCACCCATCGGCATAACCTCATACGACCCGAACTAGTTATCAACCAACTTCTCTCTTCCACTCCTCCTTCGGCATGAGTCCCTTTATTTTCACGCTAGCTAGGATCCGCCTAACGAACAGGATCCCTCATACTTAACCTTATCACCGCAAGGTCCAATCGCCTAGTTCTGCTCGAATTACAATCCTACATCATTGCACAAACGTTGCCTTATTCGCGTCCTCACAACGATCGCGCCTTCATCTCACTCGCGCTGGTCAAGCTCGTCCGTACGCGACTACAAGCCCTCCTACTGAAACTATAACTAATATCACCACCTGGCGAAGCATCAATCATACGTACACAACACGAGGAACCTCTCAGCGCAACCCCAACCGTCGTTATGTCACCGCCCTACCACCGCGCATGCGACTCGACATCATCAATTTATTTAACCACAACATCGCAACACATCTACCAGTCGACGTAATTACTCACCCAATCCCCCCACACGGTCTCTTTCCCCACAACCCATTCCGCCCAGCGAGAGAGCACTACTCTTCCATCATCCATAGCCCGCTTATCCACAGGTGCATATCACCATCATTTACCCGACCTTCACACTGCCACCTTATACCCGAAGTTTACCACCCCACACATCTAACAATCAGCACTGCGCATCACATCCAAACGACCCAACCTCACATACCATCCTTTCAGTTGTCTCGTCACGCTTTCCGCACAATCGCACATTAGCCAACCCAACAAGCCACCGCTCCACACCACCATCACAACCCATACCCCCGCCACCGTCTCTGCTACATCACCCACACCCTCCACATAGACACCAACCCCTTCCTCGCACCACAACACTCCATCGCTGAGCCATCAACCCTTCCTACTCTCACATCCGACGTTTCATCTTCACTATGTCCTGTACTCCTTCCATTATCTAGACACTGCGCGGGCACTGCCATCAGACCGCTAACAGCTACGAGGCGAACGGCGATGGATAAGCACGAGAGTCAGACATCCAGCCAGATCAGCGAGCCGCAAAAGCAGGGACGCTTGTGCCCCAGAGTCGAACACAAACGCTTACACAGGCGCCTGCGCGCTACCCCAAGTGCGGCTTCAGGCTGTGGGACGAGGGCATTTGCGGGAGCCACGGGGTGTGGTTAAAGCAGGTACCCGCCATATTTAAGCACCCGACCCAACCGCCCCACCGACCCGTTGCTTTCTTTCTAATCCCCTGACCCGATTCTCTCCCGGCCCACTACACCCGAAGCAACAACTATCACTCCTGCAATCTCTGACCTCATTGCAACAAACCCCCATCTGTACCCACACCATACCAATCTACCAACCCCGGTGACCACACGACTCACGTCCATCCATGCTCATAAGACACGATCCACCGTCTCAATCCATCCTCCCAGCTTCTCGACTACGCTGTTGTACCCGACAAGTTACCTCCGCCTACATCCCAATAACCGAAACCACATACTCCGTAACTCATAACAAGCGACCCTCATAGCCACCCACATACCCATGCGGCCACGCTGCATCTCCAGGCAGTCCGTGTTTCCAAACTTTCCAGTGTACGGGACAACGTAGTTGAGATATCATCCGGGTGAAAGTGCTCGAGCCTTAGACCCACGCTGCGTGATACTGATTCAGCCCACCAATGCCATCTCGGTAGACGATCACACACACAGGTCCACGCGCAGCGACCCGCAGTCTGCCAATCCCACGTAAAAGCTTACGTCGCTACTAACTCGTCAATGCTTAGCCTCTACAGGTTTCGTAACTGCAAATCGTAGACGACCCGCTCATCTAACATACACCAAATCGAACCCATCCATACCCATTACAATAAAAAACCAAGTACATATCTGAGTCCAAATGATAAGAATCAACACAAAAAAACACACAAAAACAGCAACGGACAGACTACCACACGCACCACAAGTCCAGCGCCTCCCGCGTGAGCACCGATCATCCAAAAACTCCCATGCACCGATCGCACAACGTCCACTGCTCACATCGCCTCACCTCACATCTCGACCTGCCACCACCTGGATGACCCTACTTCAGCCTAACGAATAACTAATCGCCAGACATGACTCCACCTACTCGAATCGACTATCCGATCTTGCGGTCAGCGCCGCCTTACGACCTTCCTCCTCGGCTCCGTCACCACACGACAGCCGCACCACTCCATCCTCATCCAGATACAGTTCCGTCCCACGCTTGCAGACCCGTCCTCCACGGCCCACCTCAGTAATAAATTATATACATCCTGCACAAGCGCTAGCACGCTTACACTTTAACTTCCTCTGTACAGGTGAACGCTGTCGACAGCTAATAGCTACCTAGGTCGGCACGCACAGCGCATGGATGCGCCTGACAAAATCAGCCCGACATACTAAGTTAACCACCCCCGCTCCTCTTGCATAAACAAACAACTACCCGTCGCCTTCATCGCCTCTACCTGCAGCGGGCTCACATCGCTCCCCTATCGATCCCTGAATGATCCACCGCTCCAGGGCCTCTCATTACACTTAAATTCACATATAGTTGCTCAGTAGCATTAACGGGGGTACGGGCCTTTCGCTTGTTAAAAACGAGTATAGATGTTGCTTACATAGTCCTTGCACCCACATCAGGCAGCCGCAGCGAAATAGCATACATCGTGCACCGCTTCAAGGCATCCCATGCCTAATCGTATTTGTACGCCTACATGACCAACCGAGGTTCGGCATTGTGCCTCCCTCAGGATCCATAACGCGCGATCGACAACGCTCCAGTCGGCCTCAGCCTCGTGTCCCCAACTTGCCACGGCCTGACCTCTACGACCGTAGTGCAGTGACCAGCCCGGTACGTCGCTCCACCTGATCAACCGATCCTCGGCATAACCCCCTACGAGCGACGCCAACCTCACACCTCACAACTTAGAACTCCAGCCATGACACATCTCTCAACAATTTACCGTCCCGCGCAAGCGACTGTTCATGTACCCGCGCCAGGCTACCCGTTGCGCTTCTAGTTGCCCCCTGTCACGGCGCGGACGAGCTAAACACCGACAGTACGGACACACCCGTATCATGCCCGCTATACTACGTTCATAACCCGACTCACATATACGGATCGTCTGTCTGTCCTTAATCCCGGCCAGCAACATGCAAGAGGTCCGGAAACACTGGAATTTCGATCTCCAATAAATCTGCCCGGGAAAACCGCCGCATAAACGGCGCTCAGAGCACCAGTTTCAAGTATTACATAATAGTACCCTTCGATATACATCTCAAGCACTCAAGCCTAGCACCACGACCCGACACGCGTGGTATTATTAACCCTGTCACTAGGACTGTTTCGCACTCTCTAAGGACGGAAACAGAAGATTCCTCACAACACTCACTTTGCCCCGGTACGCACTTCACTTGAGCGTCATATGGCTCTTGTTCTCTCTCCATCGATTTACATACAAATAAGCGGCGGTCAGCCTTGGCCTACATCCCTGACAACTACGCCGACTCTTATTCTCCGCCACCCTCCCCGTCTAATATACCGATTTCAAAGACACCCCACACGGATTACCGGCACCGAACGACCCACCGTCACACACTCCCTTTCTGACCAATCACCACTTTGACACTGGTGCACTCACACTGCAACGCTAAGACTCCCAGGTCCTGTCCCCTGCAGACTAACTGGTTTTTCCGGCCCGGCCCCCGACGTTGTATAACAACCTCGTCGAACAATACTCATCCAACCGGACAGACCGGGCACACACGAATCCCCCAGCCATGTCGGGCGCCGCCCGCGACCCGTCGTCCAGTCTCATACCTGCACCTCCACCTGACCTCCCTACGCGCGACGTAGAACTCTAGTCCATAGCTACTCCGCATCGTCTCGGTAGTGAACGTGGCTTATGTCCTTAAGATTGCTTCGCACCCTACATCCTTAACACGTAGCCGATATCGCTACCCCCTAGCAAAGCGCAGCTTCCAGAATCCTCTCGAATAAATAACTTGAGTCCTAAACCCGCCCCAAACGAACGTCCTCTCCGCAGTTTCGACCTCGACCCTCAAGCGTGACGACACTCTCACATTACGGCCACCGCACGTGTGTCACGTCAATTTCAGCTTCTTCGAGGAATATCAATAGCGCCCCTTGTACTCGATCGGCTCATTTGCCATCCCATCGCTCCCGCATTAGGCCACTCTCAACTATAACACACTAGCAAGCCCATCCATCACGTACATTCTACCGTGTAGGTACCCAATACTGCTACGGATCGATCGATACCCACGTCACGGGACCACGGGCCGCCACAACACTGCACAGACTGACATGCTCTCTCCAATTGCATGCCGAATGCGGTCATATACGCATAGAGACTCCATGACCATCCTGACATTATGAATCATAGTCACCCCCCCATGTAATCGCCTGATTTCCAACCCACGCGGCTAGTTAACCTCACAGTCTCTACTTCTCCTGGACCCCGTCAACTCAAAAATCATGGTATTATTAGTCACGCCTTGCCAGTACACATGGTTTCGATCCATGCTTTCGTCCCGTGCGCGTCAGAGGACATCGCGTGTACTCTGGATGCACCCGACTATCACACTGAGCCGGCTCTGCAGTCGCCTGCCTACTCTCACGGGCTGCAACCTTCCGTCCACGGATCAAACCCACCAGTCGCTAATCGCCGACCAATAACCTTTTAAGTTCTGGCTGCGCCTTCGCTGCACGCCTCCATATCGCGCCCCAGGACCACGTCTACCCCGATCCACCCGCTGGAGATCACACCAGTACCGTATCCTTGCCGCTTCTAGTTTCGCAGCTACCAACGCCGTACACGGTCGTAATGTGACATTCAGTTGCCTACGCGCAGCCGACCAACGGAAGCCCCATCCGCAACTCACCCTCGCCTCCCAGACTACCAACCTTTAAACGGCCCAGCATAGTGTGCGATGGCCCATGACCGATACGTCCCTTGTCCGTAGTCTCCATACGAATCATACTGCACAGGGCCCCGGCACTCGAATCAGGAGCCATCGGTCCAACAGCCCGCCCTACGCCGATTACGTGCATGCACATCGGTAAAATAATACATAACGCGCACCAAACTATGAACAGCTAGTACAAGGGAACCACAACTTCGCGATCACCCCCTGGAAAGGCTTATCCCTCAACGCGACTAGCTCGTATACGCACAACCTATCGACTCTAAGAATACCGCACATGCACGCGAGCCCGTTCGAAACGTGGAGCGACAGACTGCACCCCCCGCCCTACTGCCTCCATGTACTATAGACGCCATATCTCCCAGAACACGCGCTTGCTGACGGCCCCGTCAGGAGCACCCGAATCCAGCCTCACCACGCGCGGCCGGCCTGCGTGATTCTGTGAAATTCAGGCCGCCCAAATGCATCAGCAGCGCGGACGCCGCCACCCGGCATGCTCCGACCCGACATCTATTCATACACCTTCCCGCCACGACTTAACGTCCACCACCTCCTTCCCCCAATCCTCTTTCCAAACCTCCATCCCAGCCACGAACGTACCCACCACCTACCTCTCACCCGCGTCTGTCTCACAACCGGACTCCACCACTCTACTAACCCAACTACTCAGTAAGCGTCCACCCAGTTTCCACGCCCACCCCCCATCCACACTAACTCTACCTCCATCTGCCGCCCATCTCCACATCCTACCACTCCCGACCTCTCCCACCCCGCAACCCCACCCTCCAAAATCCACCTCGCCTCACATCCGCTCGGCAAGCACCTGCTCCTGAATCTGACAACACTACACAACGACGAATTACAACGCTCACTCTCAACACCTCTTGCCGCTCACCCCCCTGATCGATTCTACGCGAACCGCACAACAAAGTTCCAGCCACAAGGAAACGCGATCGGTCTGATATTGTGGTCATGGTATAAAATTCCGAGCAAATGAGTATGGAGATAGTTTAGCCGTGTATTGTGTTAAAGTAACCAGTAAGACACCACACGCACTAATAGTAATTTTGTGGTAGTTATCGGGTCGACAAGGTCAGTTCTACAGTCCCAGCCCGTCCTTACTACAGGCAAAACCGTAGATAACCAGCTAGTGTCTGTAAGTTGTCGGAACAACGCGCGACGACACGATGTGCACAAAACACGACACCAGCTCCCAAAACTTCTATCCAGCTCACACTCACACATCACACTCATGTAAAAAGCTCAAGTCTAAAGCAGACTCTCTCCTCTCCTAACACGCACACTACACAAGCTGTCTCTGACAGTCTCATTCATAGCATGTTGCCAACACACAACTCAGTACGCATGGCAACACCAACTCATACAGCATGCAACACTCCACTCTCGATAAGCATGCGTGCAACACACAGCTCAAAGCATGCCAACACACATCATCCTATTGCGCCAAAGAGTCATGGCGAGCATCTCCACCCATTTTCTTTTAAAAGCTAGTGGTCACTACATGCTTCATTTTTAACCAGTCAAATATGCGAGAGTGCCCACAGGACAACTCCATTGACGATAAAGCACTGCCAACACAGATCTATGCTTCTATATAGCAGCCAATTGAACCGCAACACAGGCTCACCTTTCAGTAATGCAAGTGCAACACTCATTTCGAATGACATGGCGAACATGCTTTCATATATCCAAAAGCACCATACAACCCACTCATTCATAAGCATGCAACACTAAACAATTCAAGATTAAGGCATGTCCAACACTCATTCATAAGTGCAACACACGGGAGAACATTAAGATATTCCGTCCTCAAATAGAGCTGGGCGAAGCGACTGCTGCCATCCCTACTGTCCAGCCTCCGCCAATAGCATACAGGGCACACATTCAACATCTGCGTCTTCGTCTCTTCCTCCCTACGCTCCCAATCCTCCCTCTCTTTACCCCCTCATCTCGAAGATACCCATCCATACTCTCCGTGCTCTAGTTCACAGATGGCTGCGAATACAACACCCCAGAGGCAAGACAGACAGAAAGCCCCATCTGTCTTTTTCTCATCTCTACCCCTTTTTGAAAGTTTAAGCTCCTCAGAGAATCTGCCTCTCCTCTACTCCCTCTATCTGGTCTCACTCCACACTTCCCCTCTAATTAAGAATGGTAGTGACCCAGATGGAGCCTGTCGAGAGAAGTCTGAGTCCGTGATATGTGTGATATGAATTGAACCCGTTGTTGAGACACCGCACGCATATGAGGGACTGTCACCTCACCTGCTTGAGGAGGCTTTTTAACCCGTGACTTGAAGCAGTCAGAGAACTAAAATCATACCTAGGACAGATGCGAAGTCCACTTTGAAGAAGAGATTCTATTTCTGGGGCTCACGACATTGACAGTTGTTATACTGTCCTGATAGAACTGGATAAAGCGTTGCTTTGAAGAGGATCAACTTTCGAGAGAGAAAGAGTGGAAAAGATGTATTGAAGAAGGACATTTGAACTGAAGGAAGGTTGAGCAAGTGGTAACCAGCAGGAGAGGAGTGTGTTTGAGAGAGAGTCAGCTTGAGAGATGCAGATCGCAATCATTAGAAGAGCCAGGACCAAGGGCTTGTGCCGAGTGAAAGCGAGTCGTGCCGGCATGAGGATTGTATTGAAGAGTGGATTGAAGACAGAAGCGGCGATCAAAAAAGCACTTGGGCACACGAGGTGGGGTGCAGTCTTGATTGGAAGAGATGAATACTCGGCTGCAGCACATGGATTGTTAGCCTATCGATGGCGGCTATAGAAGAGAGAAGGAAATCGTTTGTTATAGACCCTTGACGTGTCTTGAAGGGTGTTGCCAACTCATGACCAGCTCTGAAACCAGAGAAGAGAGTGTCTAGCTTCAAGTGAAGCGGAGGAAGTGGGATTGAGTAGCGTGGTCGCGATTCGGTACATGTTGAGAGGATGGTCGCACTTGACGGAGACAAGGTTATATCTGTTTGTGACTTGGCTTTCGAAATGAAGAGACGCGTAGAAGAAGCAGGTAGGATTAGATATAGTGGCGTCTTTGGTAGAGCAGTATGTAGGCATTGTGAATGTCAAAACGAGAAGATAAAAGATGTCCCCCCTTTGTAAGGAGGAAGGCGAGGGTGATTAACGCGGCAGTTTTAGCTTTCCATAGATTTTCTTAAGAGGGGCGAATCTCAGACCGACACGAGGACAATACTGAAGAGGGTTGAATGATGGGCTGAGAGAGTGAAAAGGTTAGGTGACGGAGGTTGCTTGTTGAAAGAAGGCATTGAGGGCTGGAGAGATAAGGCCAGGCGAAGTAGTCAGGCAGATGTATTGAAAAGATACGTCTTTACGCGCACAAAAATAAGTGTGCCATGCCAGGAGACAACTATACAGGTAGCCCGCGATGCCTCGACTCTTACATGGTCCAACTCTCGCTTTGCCACCGCAGGTGTCTCTTGTCTGTCTGTGTATTAAACCCATCAGAACGTGACTGTATTGGGCAGAAAGAGAACATGGAAGCGGAGACTCGATTGACGAGTACAGTCAGACGGCCGGCCGTCAGTGCCCACCTGAGCACTGTCTGTCCGAGAAGGAGCCACAGAACGGGCATCTACGTGTCAGGGAGCCAGTTGAAAGCCTGGGCTCATGGCTCCATGAGCCGTAGACAAAATTGAGGCTATTCAAGCTGATTATTCTCATTGAGTATAAATGCGTTGAGACATTACGGAGGATTGTACTGAGGGGAGGACAAGGGCGTGACTCAGTGTTTACCTTCTTAAAGAGGCGGTCTGGAAGCTGGGAAGAGGTCGTTTTGCTCATATTCCATGACTTACCTGGATAACTCGGAGATGCAGTGTCCGCAGGCACTTTTGTTTTCTGATTGAGTGTTGAGAGTGAGGTTGGGCACAAGTTGAGGCAAGAAGCAAAATTTAGTAAGCTGAGAAAAGCTAGACCTGGGCTGGAGTTATGGTTCCTAATCGTGCTCTGTGCTTTAACTAAAACTGTGTGAGTTTCTCGGCTTCCCTCAGCACAAATTGATTGCACTAGTCAGACTGGGGACTTATCAAGATTCTTAAGCCAGTGCCACGCCACGAAGGATCGTGTTTTTGTGTGGTTTGAATGTGGTCGAGAAGAGGGACACTTGAATTCGGAAAGAAAGGCTAGTTCAGCGAAGAAACCGAAGGGCTATTGCCTATATCTTTTCTGGTTCTAAATTATTGAAATAGGGCTATAGTAGGCGTTTTATCAAATTGTTGTGCGAGAGAAGAGGGCAGCATTTTTGTTATCAAAGAAAAAATGTCCAGCCCGATGCGCGTTCTACCTGACCGAGGGATGTAGCATCACATTATCCCTTTCGACTAGTATACCTCTCTGAGACCAGAATTCCGGATTAGAGACAATGAGGCTCTCGCTTACATTGAGAGAGTAGTTTCAAGGTGAACAGTATTGAACGTAGTTTGATGAGTGCTGTCGGAGGATCTGGGTTTGTTTTTGTACGCGACCGCGATTACCGGGGTTTTAAGAAAGACATTTCGAAGCAGAGGGCAAAAAAATGAGGCTAAGAGTGCATCCCGCCTGAATCCTTTGGTTGAGAATATTGGAGCCAGTCGTGCAAGAGATAGGTGCTCAATTCTTGGCGCGGCCACATTTTATCGTTAGTGAGCATGACTACTAAAACTGAGCAGACCGTAATGATGGAGCGCGACCATTCGTTTGTTGAACCCCGATGTATTACCGGAGATTGGTAGCATGAGAAGATGGTCTAGAGTCGAGTGGTTTTTTGAAAGCGAACTGCGCGGTCTATTGAACCAAAAAGTTCGTGATGTAGTGTTTATTATCTTTTTGAAAGAATGATTTGTGGGTGACCATTAGGCTGAGATAAGTAGTGTGGATGAGGGGCATCAAGCCCTTGTGCTTATTGTTTGAAAGATGGGGCGCCGGTCCATTGGAGACGAGAAAGGGCGTAGGGGTGGTGAAGAGGCAGTGGGACATTTGAAGGAGAAACAATTGTGATGTGCGCAGATACAATCCATTTCAGATGAAGAGGTGGGGACTATTGAGAAAGAGGCTGGAAGAGTGTTTCATTGAGAGAAATCTCACACTACAAACGCACTAATGTACGCACACACAAACAGCAAAACACATCGCCTCCACTTCTGCCAGAGGTATAACATGGTCAAACAAAGTCAACAGTACAGTCAGTGGCTCATTCTCTCCAGGTTACACAATTAATAGCCCCAGTGTCCAAGAATCAAACTCCAACAATAAGGCCACATTCAAGCATAATTCCATAATGAACTCCAGAAGGAGTGAGCAGGGCGGAGGGTCTCGATATGCAGCAGAGGCGCGCGAACGGGGCGCCAGACAGGACACGTTGAGGGGAGGAAACATCTCTAAATAATATCTATAAAGACAGTTCGAGATATTTCCATGTTTAGTTAAAATACGAATAGCATTCAAAGGATTCAATTGCTCTTTGGACACCCAGGTGGAACCAGGAGGGCTGTGAGGATCACGATCAACTACTCCGGACTGCATAGCTTGCGCATGCAAATACATCTTTATGACAACTTATCTAGGACCCAACGTCTTTGCATTTGCAAAGTTCAAACGTTTTAGGCCAATGTACTCCCTCTATCGATAAGCCTATCACAAAGGCACACTAACTCAGCTACAGATAATTGAAGATTAGATGACAAACCATCGGACCGCAACTCATCTACTTTGGCCTCTTCCTACCGTCTTGTCCTGAAAATCTTGAATTGGGGAGTGATAATGTCTTGATAACATTTTTGTTTAGAATTATAGAGTGTTCTTTTCAAGTCCTCAGGCTCATGAGCAGCACCGAACTGGCAAAAACGATCCCAATACCTGGCATCGGTTGGCAGTGAGTGGTGAGAGCATCAGGCATTTGACAACAACAAACAAATCGTCAAGCAAACAAACAAACTTAAGAGAAGGAAATGCTAATCGTTATACTCACCCTGCACCCTGTTCCTATTATTATAACTCACTCGTCTGACTAGGCCAGAAGCCAAGGGGCAATCCATCATTTTATCCTCCCTTGAGAAAAATATCATCCAAAAGAGTGAAGAGAGCAAGCAAAGGCTGCGAGGGGGAGAAAGGAAAAAAATAGGGTGAGTTGTGAGCTAGTTAACTGAGGACCTGGAAATTCTCAACTCTACATCACAGGAGGATCCAATTCAATTGAGTCGAGTAGGATTAAGGGTACCGGAGGACCAGTTAAGAGAAAAGAGCCCTAATAATTCCGCCGCCGTCAACAAATTGTCGTTGCACTCTACCGACGAACTACTAGACACCTCATATATATACACATAACACATTTCACATCATCTGCACATAGCACACCACAGCCTCTAACATTTCCATCCTTTTGGCCACTTATTTCATCTTGACCATACGGAAACCCCTTCGCTAGATCCTATCAATTGTGTTATATGACCTATTCTCCAGATCAATAGTTTATCACTTTAGGCTAGCCACCTATTGGATCCTATTGTTTTCTTTTGATATCTTTATTCTAATTCGATGGTCAATACTATCGGCCAACCGCGTTGTGTTGTTGAGTACCATATCGTCGCTGTCCTGAACTCATCACCGAATCCATCATCGCCTCATTTTCACCGGAATATCCTCCTTTATCCTTTTATTTATCAACTATTTTCATCCGTCTATCATTATCTCAGCATCACCACAGGCACTCAGGCCGACCACATGTTATATGACCCACGTCAAGCTAGGAAGAATCAGACACACACCACACACCACCCCAACAAACTACACCCCGCACAATCAGACATCTAACTTGTACAAATAATCCTTACCTTTGTGCACGCCTTAGCACTACCTACTCACGCCTCGCGACACGTCGGCTCGCCTGAGACAGAGACAGGCCTGACATGGTCTCAATTGGAATCCAACCTGTGGCGGTTAAATAAAGCGTGAACATAAATCTCTAAATAAATAAATAAATCAAACAGTGAACAGCAGACCGAGTATAAAAGGGAATGTTGCATTCCCGAGAGCACAGAGGGCGAGAGAGCACGAGTTGAAGAGCGGCAAGGATTTTTAGAGAAATAGCCCTTAAAAGAATACAGTTATCAGACAACTATCAGGAATTGAAGGAGAAAAACGAGGATGAGAGGATTACACCAGAGAACTGGAGAGAGAGAACAAGATCGGAGGTCAATTAACCCCCTAGGTAAGCATAATGATGAGCGAGAGGACTGGGTGAATGGATGAGGAGAGAATAAAGTGATGAGAGGAGAGAAAGACGGAAATAAGTTGTCATTCTAGAAAGAAAACGATACCATTGATTGATGGATGAGAGAAAAAACCGAGAACAGAGAGAGGAAGATGAAGAGGAATGAGATCTGAATGCAGGAGAAATAATGAGAAGAGTGGAGAGGAGAGAGACGGAGGAAGAGAGAGAGAGAGAGAAGAGAAGAGCAGAGAGAAGAAGAGGAAGAGAAGGAGAG
>NC_036842.1:31040012-31041278 GCF_002910315.2 Salvelinus sp. IW2-2015
TCTCTCTCTCTCTCTCGCTCTCTTACTCTCTCTCTTTCTCTCTCTCTCTTTCTCTCTCTCTTTCTCTCTCTCTCGCTCTCTCACTCTCTCTCTCTGTCTCTCTCTCTGTCTCTGTCTACCAGGGAGCCGACGGTGTACGAGGCCTGAAAGGAGGAAAGGGTGAAAAGGTAAGAAATTAGTGTGTCTGTGTGTGTGTGTGTGTGTGTGTGTGTGTCTGATCTCTCCCTATTGACAGTGGTCATATAACATGTGTCGGCCATATGTGGTGATGATGAAGATAGTGATGACGATGATGTTGATAATAAGGATGAAGATGATTGTGATGATGATGATGATGATAAGGACGATAGTATACGTTGCCATTGCCCATAAATATCAGGCTAGCCTACTACTATTTGGGAAAAAATAAGATCTAGAGTTTCTATGGCAACATGAACTGCCAAAAGCAATGTTACAGCTGTGTGTGTATGTGTGTGTGTGATGTGTGTATATGTGTTTGTGAATGCCTTTGTGAGGGCGGATATGGCTTTTCACTGCTCTCCAAAATGAATTACCACATTCTAAACACCTTTTCTTTCTCCCCCTCCTTTCTTTCTTTCACTCAGGGAGAAGATGGATTCCCTGGCTTCAAGGGAGATATGGGAATCAAGGGTGACAGGGTGAGACATTTATCTTTTGTTCGAGTTTTTTTCAAATGCCGTCAACCATATCTGGACGTACGTCTCAGAACACATTTATATCTAACACAGTATACGGAAATGTATTCCGTCATCTCTAAATTCAATCTGTCAGGGATTTAGTGTGCCTTTGATAGGCTTATGATGAAGGGTACAATAAAACCCAGTTTGACTTTGAAAAATGGGCAAAAGGGTCATGATTTTGGCCAGTGCGGAGTTGATCCTAAGTCCTCTGGTCCAATGGGAGGTGACCTTTACTTAAACTGGTCGATGGTTTTGATCCCCTACTGTCTGTCTGCCCCCCGCCCTGAAGTCATTATGGAATTATGGCCTGAAGTTATTGTGGAATTATGGGTAATGAGCAAACACTGACTGTAACTGTCTTTGTTGCCAGCTCTGGCAAGTGAGAGTTTCTGTGTTTGTGTGCGTACATGCGTTTGTGTGTCTTCCTCTCAATGAAACACTCTCCACCTTTCTCTCAAAGTCCCTCTTCATGCACCCTCCACCTTTCTCTCAATGTCCCTCTTCAAACACCCTCCACCTTTCTCTCAATGCCACTCTTCAAACACCCTCCACCTTTCTCTCAATG
>NC_036842.1:31048655-31051469 GCF_002910315.2 Salvelinus sp. IW2-2015
ACACCCTCCACCCCTTTCTTCCCAACTGTCCCTCTTCAAACACCCTCCACCTTTCTCTCAATGCCCCTTTCAAACACTCTCCACCTTTCTCTCGAATGCCCCCTCTTCAAACAACCTTCCACTTTCTCTCAAATGTCGCCCTCTTCAAACACCCTCCCACCTTCTTTCCAATGCCCCTCTCAAACACCCTCCACCTTTCTCTCAAGCCCCTCTTCAAACACCCTCCACCCTTTCTCTCAAGCCCCTCTTCAAACACCCTCCACCTTTCTCTCAATTGCCCCTCTTCAAACACCGCTCTACCTTTTCTCTCAATGCCCCTCTTCACAACACCCTCTACCTCTCTCAATCCCCTCTTCAAACACCCCTCTACCTTTCTCTCAATGTCCCTCTTCAAACACCCTCCACCTTTTCTCTCAATGCAACCTCTTCAAAACCACCCTCTACCTCTATCAGGACAGAAAAAACTGTCAGGTAAAACCCAGAAATAGAATCCCCTTTCCAAACTAACTGCATCTCAAGAGATTAACTTTAGACTGTTCAAGTGCACCTTAAAACCCTTCAACAGGAGTACCTCTGACCCTAACTCAAAACACAACACCCTCAATCCTGACCAGCCTCTTAGAGAGACGTGAGAGACAGATAGAGAGACAGAGAAGAGAGGAGAAAATCCATGAGGAGTTTAAACCATTTCAAAACGGAGAGTAGAGAAAAGACAAGGGGCTTCTGTCTGTCTTCCTCGGAGATGTTAGCAGCATCTGATGAAAGAGAGGAGAGCATGGGGGATTTGAGAGAGGGGGAAGAGAGGAGGATTTGGAAGTGAGAAGAGAAGAGGATTTTAATGGCCCTCGCTTGGAGGAGAGGAGCAGCATGCGCCCAGCAGGACCGGAATCTTGAATGTCTCCCTTGTTCGCACTTATGAATGAGTGTTGCATGCTATGAATGAGTTGTTTGCAAGCTTATGAATTGGAGTGTTGCATTGCTTATTGAATGAGTGTTTGATGCGCTTATGAATGAGTGTTGCATGCTTATGAATGAGTGTTGCATGCTTATGAATGAGTGTTGCATGCTTATGAATGAGTGTTGCATGCTTATGAGTGTGTGTTGCATGCTTATGAGTGTGTGTTGCATGCTTATGAATGAGTGTTGCATGCTTATGAGTGTGTGTTGCATGCTTATGAGTGTGTGTTGCATGCTTATGAATGAGCTGTCAGAGACAGCTTATGAGTGTGCGTGTTAGAGAGAGAGAGAATCTGCTTAATGAGCTTTTTAGCATGAGTTGATGTGTGAGTGTTGAGCTGGATAAGAGAGTTTTGTGATGACTGTGTGTGTGCGTGTGTGTGTGTGTGCATATTTAAGTGAGTGCATTTGTGTGAAGTGTGATTGAGTGCAAGTGTGTGGGTGTGTGTGTTACGGCGAGTGTACGGGGTCCGTTCACGGTCCACTGGGTTGGCCTGGTAATGGCTGGTTGTCAGAGACAGTTTTTATCCTGCTGTTTAGAGACGTGCTGTGCGCTGCTTTGTAGCAGCCTCAGTGCCACTAACCCACCAGAGGATTAACACACTTAAAGGCAATAAAGGGCTTCTTATCTGTCAGCTTGACAGACAGCAGCCTCAGCAGCCTCATTTGATTCATTAACCAGCAACAGAGAATCAGACTGACCTGCTACACTCTGTCTGGAGGGCTGGACTTGGAGGAGCAGCTGTCATGACTGAAAAAGTGATTGGATGGATCTGAGGCTGGAATTGCAGTTTGCTGGGCCTGTGAGAGCAGGTGTTATGACATAAACAGTGACTGAAATGATGTGAGGATGGAAGTGCAGTCTGAAGGCTGGAGCTGAAGTGAGCATGGCTTTTTAAAGTGGCATGACACAATGCGTCAATATAAAGATATGGTATTACACGATAGGTAAATCAACGACATGGAATGCCACGTGATTCTAGGATATGATACAACATAATACTCTAAGAAATAGTATGACACTATATGAGATACCCCTGAACAACCTGGTTCTATGTGTTTTTGTAGGGTGAGCTGGGACCTGCTGGACCCAGAGGAGAGGACGGACCTGAGGGGCCCAAGGGTCGCTCCGGTCTTCCTGGAGATGCTGGCCCTCTTGGACCCAACGGTGAAAAGGTGAGTCGTCTTTGTCCTCGTGACCAACTCCTCATACTTTTAAAATGACATTATTCTTGTGACCAACTCCTCATACTTTTAAAATGACATTATTCTTGTGACCAACTCCTCATACTCGTATTTTAAAATGACATTATTCTTGTGACCAACTCCTCAATACTTTATAAAATTGACATTATTCTTGTGACCAACTCCTCATACTTTTAAAATGACATTTATTCTTGTGACCAACTCCTCATACACTTTTAAAATGACATTATTTCTTGTGACCACACTCCTCATACTTTTTAATACTATTTGACATTATTCTTCTTGTGACCAACTCTCTCATGACTTGTTACAATATGACATTATTCTTGTGACCAATCTCCTGCTATACTCTTTTATATAATGTTACATTATTCTGCTTGTGACCAACTCCAATCATACTTTTAAAATGACATTATTCTTGTGACCAACTCCTCATACTTTAAAATGACATTATTCTTGTGTCGTGACCAACTCCTCATACTTTTAAAATGACATTATTTTGACCTGCCATCTAATATTGACATTTGACCATACGTCCTCATACTTTTTAAAATTGACATTATTCTGTGGTACCAACTTCCTCATACTTTTAAAATGACATTATCTTTGTGACCAACTCCTCATACTTTTAAAATGAACTTATTCTTGTGA
>NC_036842.1:31051494-31097421 GCF_002910315.2 Salvelinus sp. IW2-2015
ACTTTTAAAATTGACATTATATCTTGCTGACCAACTCCTCATATTTTAAAATGACATTTTCTTGTGACCAACTCCTCATACTTTAAAATGACATTATTCTTGTGACCAACTCCTCATACTTTTTAAAATGACATTTATTCTTGTGACCAACTCCTCATACTTTTAAAATGACATTATTTCTTGTGACCAACTCCTCATACTTTTAAAATGACATTATTCTGTGACCAACTCCTCATACTTTTAAAATGACATTATTCTTGTTGACCAACTCCTCAATACTTTTAAAATGACATTATCTTGTGACCAACTCCTTCATACTTTTAAAATGAATTATTCTTTTGGACCAATCCTCATACTTTTAAAATGACATTATTCTTTGTGACCAACTCCTTCATATCTTTTAAAATTTGATCATTATTACTGTGACCAACTCCTCATACTTTTAAAAATGACATTATTTCTTGTGACCAACTCTCTCATACTTTTAAAATGACATTATTCTTGTGACCAACTCCTCATACTTTTAAAATGACATTATTCTTGTGACCAACTCCTCATACTTTTAAAAATTGACATTATTCTTGTGACCAACTCCTCATACTTTTAAAATGACATTATTCTTGTGACCAACTCCTCATACTTTAAAATGACATTATTCTTGTGACCAAACTCCTACATACTTTTAAAATGACATTATTCTTGTGACCAACTCCTCATACTTTATAAAATGGACATTATTCTTGTGTGACCAACTCCTCATACTTTTAAAATGACATTATTCTTGTGACCAACTCCTCATACTTTTAAAATAACATTATTTGTGACCAACTCCTCATACTTTTAAATGACATATATTACTTGTGGACCAAACTCCTCATACTTTTAAAATGACATTATTCTTGTGACCAACTCCTCATACTTTTAAAACTGGACATTATTCTTGTGACCACACTCTTCATACTTTTAAATGACATTATTCTTGGTGACCCAACTCCTTCAGACTTTTAAAATGACATTATTCTTGTGACCAACTCCTCATACTTTTACAAAAGACATTATTCTGTGACCAACTCCTCATACTTTTAAAAAGACATTATTCTTGTGACTCAACTCCTCATACTGTTAAAATGACAATTATTCTTGTGACCAACTCCTCATACTTTTAAATGACATTATTCTTTGACCAACTCCTCATACTTTTAAAATGACATTATTCTTGGTGACCAACTCTCATACTTTTAAAATGACATTATCTTGTGACAACTCCTCAATAACTTTTAAAATGACATATATTCTTGTGACCAACTCCTCATACTTTTAAAATGACATTATTCTTGTGACCAACTCCTCATACTTTTAAAATGACATTATTCTTGTGACCAACTCCTCATACTTTTTAAAATGACATTATCTCTTGGACCAACTCCTCAACTTTTAAAATGACATTATTCTGTGACCAACTCCTCATACTTTTAAAATGACATTATTCTTGTGACCAACTCCTCATACTTTTAAAATGACATTATTTTGTGACCAACTCCTCATACTTTTTAAAATGACATTATGATCTTGTGACCAACTCCTCATACTTAAAATGACATTATTCTTGTGACCAACTCCTCATACTTTTAAAAGAGCCATTATTCTTGTGTGACCAACCCTCATACTTTTAAAAAGCCCATTATTGTATTGTGACCAAATCCTATTAAGTTACTGGAAACAGAAGTTGAGGACGAAAGACCACCACTCAACTTCTCAGTCTACCTGCCACCTGCTCTTAAACGTACATGTTTAGGATATGTTTGGTCCATAACCGGTGAAACTCTGGAGTGACCTTATTTCTGTTCATTAAAAACAAGGGACAGTTATTTTTGAAGCTATAAGACTTAAAATAGTTATTACTTTTCCCCAGTACAGTGTCTCTTCTACTCTCAATTATGTAGTTGGGAAATCAGAACATTTAAGGAGTTCTCTGGAGAGTTCTTATTGAAGAAGTGAACATAGGAGAGACGCAGTTTCACCGGGGAGAGAGGTCGCAGAGCAGGTGGAAAGGAGGACCAGAGGAGTTAAGAGCCAGTAGCAGATAAGGGATTTCCTGAGAGCTTCACCACGTTCAGAGGTCGCGAGAGAAGGAGGAGGGAGAGAGAAGACAGCTTCCACATGTTATGGGGAAAAATCTAGCTAAGGACACAAGCAAACGGTTATGTTGTTTTAAAACAATCTATCCAAAGCAATCTCAAGATATAGAAAGACCTTTCAGTCTCCCCTGCTGTATTTACTGACCCCAGAATGTAGAAAGAAGGGAGACTGGATAGAGGAGATAAGAATTGGGGAGTCCACTCGGATCTACCCAGAGAGATGTATTTAGCTCAACAGGAGGATGTTGACAGCAATACCCAGGTTTACAGACCTATGCGCGCAATCCATAACACACTACAAACCTCATCTAAAGTCACTCTTACAGACATATGTATTGTATGTTCATGTTAACAGAGAGGTACTTGATAATAATAAATCCAAATTAAAGCATGATTAGCATGATTCGAGGTGTAGTCCCAACGAGTACTAGAACCGTGAGACTGATGGGTGAAACGTGTTGTTGCGTGATTTTCCTGGCCCAGATCAGGGCAAAGCTTGGCGTGCCTTTGTCTACCCTCTTCCAGGGTTTTGCACAGAGCATGATCTGTTTCCCGGAATAATGACGCATGACCAAAAACGTTAAAGTCACTCCCATTTGCGCTTGACCCCCAGTTTCTCTCTTCTTTCTCATAGTGCTTTGGTTCATCCAACAAGTGAGGTAATATGTTTCTGCCGTTAGTCGTCTTTTAACTGGAAGAAGCCCTGAAAGTTGAAACATATGCAGTGTATATTGTTAGTTCACAAGCTGATTTGATACTGAACGGTAAGCCAGCGGCCTTTTTAAAGTATGCAGGAGGTTTCGGTCCTCACCAAGAAATAAATGATCATTTCGTAGGCGAAGCGACTTCTTACGCGCGACACAAGCACCCGGAAGAATGCAGTTGGTGTGAAACATTGTTCATTTGTGAATCGCTCACCTAAAAGACACTGTCTGTCAACTGAGAGCCAAGAAAGTGTACAGGATTTGTTTACCCACTACCATTTAGAGTGTTACATCAGGGACAGCAAAACTTTAACCCACGACCCAGTAGCATCTGAGCGATATCCGATTCAATGCATCACTACTGCCGGTCACTACAACAAGGCAGCTTTTACCAACTCCTCATACTTTTAAAATGACATTATTCTTGTGACCAACTCCTCATACTTTTAAAATGACATTATTCTTGTGACCAACTCCTCATACTTTAAAAAGGCCATTATTCTTGTGACCAACTCCTCATACTTTAAAAAGGCCATTATTATTGTGACCAAATCTCTATTAAGTTACATGGAACAGAAGTTGAGGACGAAAGACCACCACTCAACTTCTCAGTCTACCTGCCACCTGCTCTTAAACTGTACATGTTTAGGATATGGTTGGTCCATAACCGGTGAAACTCTGGAGTGACCTTATTTTCTGTTCATTAAAACAAGGACAGTTATTTTTGAAGCTATAAGACTTAAAATAGTTATTTACTTTTCCCCAGTACAGTGTCTCTCTCTACTCTCATTATGTAGTTGGGAATCAGAATCATTTAGGAGTATCTCTGGAGAGTTCTATTTGAAGAAGTGGAACATGGAGAGAGCCAGTTTCCTCTTCCCACGTCCCGTCCACGTCTAGCAGGACCAGGGTGTAAACAAAACAGATTGGCTTCACATTGGCCTGACCCAGAATAGGGGGACTGGAGGAGATAGATTGAGGATCTAAAGAGATAGTACAGAGGATTGTTTCAGCAATACAGTACAGTACCCATTACACACAACCATAGTCACTCTACAGTATATGTATGTTCATGTAAAAAGGACTTTATAAATAAATCCAAAATGATTATTGATTGATATACATACAGAACCGATGGTGACTGTGTTCTGATTTTCCTGGCCCACAGGGCAAACTGGGTGTTCCAGGGTTGCCAGGATATCCAGGAAGACCAGGACCAAAGGTAAGTCCCCCTTTCCTCCCCAGGTCCCTCTCTTTCTCTATCTTTATTACAGTGGATGTTTCTGGGAGCCGCTTCTGAAGAGCCCTTGATTGAACATGGCGTTAGTGATGACCTGATTTGATCTGACGGGCCAGCGGGGCAGCACTCTTACGCAGGCAGGGTGCAGGGTGAACATGTTTGAACCTCCCTAATCTGTCTGACACCAAAAGGAAGGATTTTTACCCTTTTGGTGTCAGACAGACGCCCACTGCCCAGCCGCTATCCACAATGCATCACTACTGCCTACAACAGCGCTTTTATTTTACACAACTCAACAACTTTGTTCCTAACCTTTGATTAACCTGGGATTTAATCTCTCTCTCTTTCCCTTCTTTTTCTCAACACAGGGATCTCAGGGATTCCAAGGTTTCCCCGGAGCCAACGGAGAGAAAGGAACAAGGGTATGTCAGAGAACATTTCCTGTCAAAGTTTTAGTACTTTTTATGTAGTATTAGTTTCCTTAAGTTTCAAGTTATACTCTACATACCTACAAAACAACCTACTGTGGATGTGCGAGCCAGCTACGTGCATTTCACTTTGTAGTTTTAGTATTCAACCCACCCCCTGAGAGGATTGGATCAATACTGAATCAGATCAATGGAGACAGGGTTTTTTCTCTCTCTAGTGCTAATTCAAAACTCCAGGGAGTTTTAGTCAAAGGGAAGAAGATTAATCCAAGGACTAAAGTACAGTTGTATTTCTTCTTCATTACCATCCTCACATCAACCCATTTTTTAAGAGCATTGAAAAGCGCCACAAAGGTCATTTATCATATTGTACGGTACTTGGCAAAATATTTCATTTTCTTTTAAAGAGACGGGTCATTAGTTTAGTCTGGAGAGTAATGGTTTGTCACAAAGTGTGGAGCGACGGACGGTACACAAGGCTTTTTATCTTCTATCGCAGAAATATGAGAATTTATGTAGCAGAACCCTTAACGCTCTGATGTAGAGCGATGGTCGTCACATTTACATTAGTTTCATTGCTGTCATTTGTACATCTAAAACCCACAAAGCCATAATTCCTTTCTTTATTAATTTGACGTACAGTAAGGGAATACGGTATCATATTGCTCTGAAATCATGGAAATATGGCTTACTGTTGTTTTCTAGATGTACCTCAATGGTCTCTCGCCCAACAACAGTTTAGGATATCTAAACCCGTTTATCTAGTTTTATTATCAAAAAATGAAAGTTGTTTTCTCATTTGAAACTTATATAAACATGAAATAAATGTACCTAAGTCATTTAGCAGACACTCTTATCCAGAGCGACGCATAGCGAAGGTTGAATGAGGAATAAGTCTAAATGTGTTAGGAATTTTGTTAATAATAACTAAAACAATTTCTAGATTTAGATAAAACTATAACTAATTGAACTCTGCACGCCTAGTGAAAAGAGATTTGTGCTGTGGGTTATAAAGTAAGCAGAAAGGGTCGTTAAACTATGGTTGAACTGACCCAACTTAGCCCTGAGATGTTTAGATAAGGCAGTGAGTAACTTTTTAGGTCTTCCATTATCTTGAGTTGTCTGCTAAAGTGGTAATAAATTATAGTGAGCCTTCAGGAGAATAGATTATATTGTGTGTCATGTGTGTGCGCTGGGAAGTTGGAATGAACTTTTGAACCTGTTTTATATTGGTCAGGAGGAGGAGATTTATTCTGTAACCTATGACGTCATATCTTGTATATAAACTGTTGTTTATGGTCAAATGGTAGCGTGCTCTGAGAATAAATACTATTATCTAATTTTAATAAGACTGTATCCTGTCTATTTTATGTTAATAAGTATCTTACAAATTCTTATAAATAGACAGATTGATCTTAATTAATGAGTACATTAGAGGAATTATTTAATTCCCTTAACAATATGTTAGTTGAAGTAGCAATGGTGAGAGTGGGAATGGGACTAATCTAATGATAAGTACAGGTCTAGTTCATCTGATAGGTTAGATAAGTCAGGGTAGTCTCAAATTCATTACCATGACAACTTGTGACCTCTGACCTCTGTATGTGTTCTGATTCCTCACAGGGACTTGCAGGGAAGGCTGGCCCAAGAGGACAGAGAGGACCAACGGTAGGTCTGCTTCCCCTTAGACCTCCACTATCCACAGGCAATAGAGGTAACCGTGACAACGGTGTGTCCGGATTACCTTGACCCCCAATAGGAGGTTAAGTGAATGAAAGGAGAACATTCTCTATTGGTGGATATCTTCAGAGGTTCTACTGTCATTATTGGTATTCCTCCCTCCTCACGTTCCTCCTCTTATTCTTCCTCTTCTCCCAGGGGCCTCGTGGAGAGAGGGGACCAAGGGGACCAACAGGAAAAGCTGGACCAAAGGTGAGTCAGGGTCTTTGATCTGACATGGCGGACAAAGTGCCTCACTGTCATACAGTGGTATGATCTTGTCTATCATTGGCTGAGTCCCTTCTGACCACTTCCTGTTTCCCTCCTGTCTCCCAGGGTACCTCAGGAAGTGATGGCCCCCCAGGACCTCCCGGTGAGAGGGTATGTACTGGAGCATCCTTCACCTCAAACACCAATTAATCTATATCATCCTGATCCATTTCCAACAGTGCTTATTGATCACTGGTTGATTGATTGGTTGATTCATTGATTGACTGTATCGTCTGCTTGTGTGTTTAAGGGTCTTCCAGGGCCTCAAGGACCAACAGGATTCCCCGGACCAAAGGGCCCACCCGTAAGACAAACAAAACCTACAACACAACAATGGCACACACATAATACTGTCTTTCCTCTGTGTTCGTCTGTCTATAGTGTTTTACTGGTATGCTAGGTTTCTCTGAGACCCAATCTGTACTCTACATGTATATGTGTAGCAGCTCTGGGCTTTTCTGTCTGTGTGTTTCTCAGGGACCTGCTGGGAAAGATGGTCTGCCCGGACACCCTGGACAGAGAGGAGAGACTGTGAGTACACACAGTGTTGTTGTCATCCTACACCTGTGTCATAGACCAAAGTTTATATTCTCCTGAACCTTGTATACCATCTTCTTACCGCTCTTCTTCTCTCTTCTCCTCGCAGGGTTTCCAAGGCAAGACTGGCCCACCTGGACCCCCAGGAGTGGTTGGACCTCAGGTGAGTTCTGTCACATACAACCATACAAATAAGACACGAACAACACCATAATACTAACACACACACACACACCACCACCACAAAACTAACATACCACCACAATACTAACACACACCCCACTATGTCATATCTTCTGTGACACACACCACCCAATACAATACATTTCAGTGGGCTGGTCTCATCGACAAATAGACGTGCAGAGATCATGTGTGTAGGATTAGTTTATTATCACTGATGAGTAGCTTGATGTGACTCACATTGTGTTAATGCGGTGACATAACTCTGTAGACAGAACACTTCCTATTTGTCAGTCCTCATCTAACTTAGATGCAGTTAGGGAAAGAAATTAGGCCTCACCAAAATCATGTACTGTAAATAATGAATGCCCACGCGTTTGTATGCAATGCATATCAATGAACACTGATTAGCTACAGTAGGGCTCTCAAACACACCATTTAGTTTTTTATCTCTTACCTAGGCTAAGGTTAAGATGATGGTGGGCAGGATGTGCAGTTAGCAGTCATTAGGGTGTCGCAAGAGTCACAAAAGGATGACTTACAGGTGTCGTAATAATGTCATAGTGAGTTTTAGGTTGAGTTTTTGCCTTGTTTGTTGTGCTGACAGAAGGGCTTTCGTCCTGTCTATATCTGGCTAGGCATGACTGTCAGAGTGTTGTTTATCCTCTTAGATATTAGCACTTGGCTGTTTATTCATTATGCATGCTCAGATAACAGCCATTTCCACACAGAGCTTTTCTCCTAATGCTAATTGAGAACATGACATGTATCGATGATGTTGTTCTGGCAGATGGAAGACACCTTCCGGGAGTGACTAGCGGGTACCGGAGGTTCTGGCCTTCCACTCACCCACGCTCTGTCACCCTGTACTCATACATTCTGTACAGACACCCTGATACACTTTGTTGTCTCATTCATATTCTCTCTCTTTTTCTCTCTCTCTCTCCCTCCACAGGGCCCCACAGGTGAGACTGGACCAATGGGAGAGCGTGGCCATCCAGGACCCCCAGGCCCACCCGGTGAGCAGGGTCTCCCTGGATCTGCTGGTAAAGAGGGAGCTAAGGGTGACCCCGGTCCTGCTGGCCCGGCTGGTAAGGATGGGCCCCCGGGTCTGAGAGGGTTCCCAGGAGAGAGAGGTCTGCCCGGCCCAGTGGTGAGTAGCACACACCTCACATCATTTGTGATCGATCGGCTCGATTCGGTCTTATGTAGCAAAATTTTTAAATATGTTTTTTACATTGGATAAATGGTAAAGACTCTACAAAATGGTATATCATACACTACAGTTGAGGTACAATGGGGAAGTAATTATGCTTTGAAAGTTGATAAACTTAACCCCACTTTTGAGAAAATGGGCCTTGAATGTTTTGGTAAACCTACTGGAGAGCTCTTCTTTGTCTATACCCAATCAGCATCGTTCACACCCTCTTCAGCCTTAGCCCCACCCATCTCTTTAAGGATTCACATGTGAGGCCATGTGCTAAAAAGAGTGAGAATGGTAGTGTATTAAACAACCAAAGATTTCAAGACTAAAGGCTGGTTTATACTACGTCTATCGACATGTCTGTAGACAATTGTCGCAGTGACATCATGAACATTCTATTGTCGTCCGCCATCAAACATGTCGTTGTCGTTATGAAAAGTATAAACACAAAAACAACAGGCTGCATGACATCAGCAGCCTGGTGGTCCAAAATAGCACAACTGGTGTATTTTAACACCAATAAACCCATCCGTTTAAAAATGAATTTAGTATACTGTATGTCAGTCGAGCAAACCAGGCAACTAAAAGCAACTTTCTCAACAATATTTTGGTTTGTTTATAGCTTGTTAGTTAGCTAGCTATCTAAAGTTAAGTTAGCTGGCTAGTCAGTTCAAATAATGACCATAACATATAGCTGACAACGTCTTAACTTTAGTTAATTTGTATTCATTATTACAGGAAAATAAACTCACAACAAGATCATTATTTACAAGTTAATGGCGAGCCAATTACAAAAAATATCTTACTGTTGTGAGTGTGATGAAATAAAAGCAGGGCATTCTACCTGAGAATTGTAGAACTTGGACACTGTCTCGTTGGCCTAACATAATATATTAATTTGACTTCGGTGCATGTTGTTCTTCACATTACCGTCTCTAGTAAACACACAAATCAAATCAAATCAAAGTTTATTTGTCAGGTGCGCCGAATACACCAGGTGTAGTAGACCTTACAGTGAAATGCTTACTTACAGGCTCTAACCAATGGTGTGGGGAAAAAAAGGTGTGTGTGTGTGTGTGTGTGTGTGTGTGTGTGTGTGTGTGTGTGTGTGTGTGTGTGTGTGTGTGTGTGTGTGTGTGTGTGTGTGTGTGTGTGTGTGTGTGTGTGTGTGTGTGTGTGTGTGTGTGTGTGTGTGTGTGTGTGTGTGTGTGTGTGTGTGTGTGTGTAAGTAAAGAAATAAAACAACAGTAAAAAGACATTTGAAAAAAGAGTAGCAAGGTTATATACAGACACCGGTTAGTCAGGCTTATTGAGGTAGTATGTACATGTAGGTATCGTTAAAGTGACTGCATATAGAGTATGATGAACAGAGAGTAGCAGTAGTGTAAAAGAGGGGTTGGCGGGTGGTGGGACACAATGTATATAGCCCGGTTAGCCAATGTGCGGGAGCACTGGTTGGTCGGGCCAATTTAGGTAGTATGTACATGAATCTACAGTTAAAGTAACTATGCATAGAAAATAAACAGAGAGTAGCAGCAGCGTAAAAAGAGGGGTTGGGGGGGCACAATGCAAATAGTCTGGGTAGCCATTTGGTTACCTGTTCAGGAGTCTTATGGCCTGGGGGTAAAAACTGTTGAGAAGCCTTTTTGTCCTAGACTTGGCACTCCGGTACCGCTTGCCATGCGGTAGTAGAGAGAACAGTCTATGAATCAAGATTTATTTGTCACATGCACAGGATACAGAAGGTGTAAATGGTACAGTGAAATGGTTACTTCCATAGTGGAGTATTTTGTTTAGACTTGTAGCTAGCTAGCTCAACAATGAACCATAATCGCAACTCATAACGTTACTACCCTCCATGAATATGCAGGTATCTAACCAAACTAGGTTCAATGTTAGCTAGCTAACATTAGGCTATAACTAGCAATGCAAATGGCTCTGATACGAATAATTTTACTAAACAGATCATACACGTAACATTAGCTAGTGAGCCAGCCTGCTAACGTTAGCTAGCTAGCTAACAGTATGCTTTAATTTGCAATGAAATACATGGATGAACGCTTCTCCCTCTCTGTCACGGATTCCATGTTTGCCCTTAGTTTGAAGATGTAATCCGGAGACAGGTGTTTTATATAACAGCCTTCTGTATGTTCGCTTTTTGACTCCCTCCGCATATTTGCAATGAAATGCCAGAATTTTCTCCATCTCATCATACTCTGCTTCCACTGGGCATTCCACTGATTTCAAAACTCAGTCCTACAGAAAGTGGAGAGCAACTCTTTTGCAGTTCTTCGTGATATCTCTCAAAAAAGACACGTTAGAAAGGATCACCTACACATACTAACCAGCTCATGATATAGACAGAAGTGGCTACATGGCAGACTCATCTCTCCACATGTCTAGCCCATCCATTATCTCAGCCAATCATGGCTAGCGGGAAGGTTCCTGACTTTTTCCGTGGCTAAACCAACTAGGCTCATCATTTTATTCATATTTACAGATGGCATAAAAGTTTGTTATTAAGGCATATGAAAGTTCACATGTTCCAGAAGGCATTTCTGCCAAAAAACACATTTTTCTAAAAAAATGAATGTTTACGTTGCAATGCCTCTCCTGTGAAGTAGTGACGCGGGACATACACCTAGTTTCCTGAAACAAGTCACATTTCTGTCTTATCTTTGGGATGGATAAGATTCAAATCAATCAGATTTATTTTAGAGTTAGTTGCCTTTCTTGTGTAAACATGAGGAGTTCACATAGGCTTTCATGATTACAGCTTCTTCCCTCAGTAGCCTGTATCCTCTCAGTCAGGACAGTGGGGGGATTCTGGGATAAATAGAGGGGTTCCGCCCCGGCGTTAAGGAAGGATGAGATGTATTCTGCTTCCATCACAGAACATGTTTGTTTTCTAAAGATTTGCTTCCCCTTCCCTCTCTCTCTCTCTCTCTCTCTCTCTCTCTCTCTTCTCATCGTCTCTCTCCTCTCTTTCTCTCTCTCTCTCTGTACAGGGGGCTCACGGCCTGAAAGGTAGTGAAGGACCCAACGGCCCACCTGGACCTGCTGTGAGTATGGCTGATGAGCACACATCCACCAACACCCTCTCTTCATCTCTCACACTCTCTATCAGTAGTTGTCTCTCTATCACTCTATCATTATCTCTCTGTGTTTTTCTCTATTTCTCTCTCTTCCCTCTTTTTATTTTGCACACGCACTGCGAACAATGTTTATAGCTCATCAGTTGTACCAGCATGCATTACATCATGTTTTAACGATATTCATAGTTCATCCATTAATAGGTTCCACCTATTTAGTGGATTTGCCTAATGTTAAGATTCTACCC
This sequence comes from Salvelinus sp. IW2-2015, assembly GCF_002910315.2. Lineage (NCBI taxonomy): Eukaryota > Metazoa > Chordata > Actinopteri > Salmoniformes > Salmonidae > Salvelinus > Salvelinus sp. IW2-2015. Next base: position 31,063,255 of record NC_036842.1, read on the forward strand.
TAAGATATCAAAATATGTTATCAAAAAAGTAATGTACCTGCTGTAGACTAGTTCTCCAGGGATATACAGCACTTTTACAGGTATGAAGGTAGTACTGTAATGCGGGTAGTACTGTAAAAGCAGAGACATGTTTAGATGGGGAACAACATTCTGTGGCAGCCATGCTTGCGCCCCTTTAACATTACATGGGGAATATTTAAACAATGCTATGTTACTAAAGTAGAATTAGAACAATATAAAACATTCTTCAAATTGACCCGACTTTCTAAGTATATGGCTTTGAATAAAGATAGTACAAGACTCGTTAGTAGTGACCTATACTGACGGTGTCTCTCTGTGTTTTAGGGTTCCCCTGGTGAGCGTGGTCCTGCTGGCCCAGCCGGACCCACCGGTCTCCCTGGACGACCAGGACCACAGGGACCCCCTGGACCCGCTGGAGAGAAGGGTGGACCGGTAAGACCCAGTTCAGTTCAGCCTGGTTCTGTCCATGCTACTAGTTTCAACATAAACCCTGTTGTTAGAAAACAAACACATTTCTCTCAGCCACTGTATATCTCAGCCTCCTCGTTTGAATCGACTTATTGTACAGTACAGTAGTGTTCAGGTCAATTCTATTCTAATTCAGTCAATTCAGGAAGTAAATGGTTTACATCCTGAATTGACTGAATCAAAATGGAATTGATTTCAACCCTGCAGTTTAGTAAGTCTGCAGATGAGAGTTGTCTGGTAAATGAGTGAAATTAAATGTACTGTAATTTAATGTGCTATAGGGTGAAAAAGGACCCCAAGGCCCCGCCGGTAGAGATGGTGTCCAGGGACCTGTTGGTCTGCCTGGCCCAGCTGGACCTCTCGGACCCCCAGGAGAGGATGGAGACAAGGTGGGTTGGCCCACTGAGGGGAGAGTAGTATGCGTTTGTGTGTGTGTGTGTGTGTGTGTGTTTCCGTGCGTGTGAATTTATATAAAAGTGAACACTTAGCAGCTTAGATAAAAACAAAATGTCTATCACTCTCTGACTCGAACACACAAACATACTCAACGTGATGATTTATATCAAAGGCAGGGGGTGTTTGTCCTCTCTCATGACCCTCTCTCTCCTCAGGGGTGTTGACAGGCAGAGTTGGCTCTGACTGACATGTCTTTAAGTCTTTCCAGCTGACAGATAGCTGAACCCGTTATGTCGATCATTTGTACGTTTCAGATGGTAGAGAGAGGAGCTGCTATTAGTATGCAGACACACTGAGACACACACACTATAGAGACAGAGAGAGAGAGAGAGAGAGCGAGAGAGAGAGAGGGAGACAGAGCGACAGACAGAGGGAGAAAGAGAGATGGAGAAACATTTGTATGAAGATCAGCCGTAATTTAATATTTTATCCTTGGAGGAATGCTGCTTTAGTTGTTAACTGGCCTTAGTCTCTTTCTCCTGGTGTTGGGGGACACAGGGAATACTGAGGTATTTGACATTCAGAAAGAGAGAGAGAGAGAGAGAGACACACAAAGAGGATCTCACTAACATTCACAGTCTCATTATAAGGCCTTTCACACTCGGAACAGGGAGGATAACTCCAAGGGCTTTATTAAGAGGAGTTAAGGAGAGTAGAATAATGTTGTTTCAGAAGCAATAAGCATCCTCTGGGCTGGCTTAGGAAAAGTCTGACTCAATGTTTTCCCACCATTTCAAACACCTAGAGACTGCAAACGCATTTGAGTATGCGTAACAGTGTGACGTTCTGGTGTTCTGATTTTGCAGTGCAAATGCAGTGCAAACAAGTTGTGAATGGAATCCGTGACAGGCTGCTAGTTGTGTGCCACATATAGATGACAAACCCCTTCTGGGATGTGGTCCTTTGTAGATCAGTTGGTAGAGCATGGTGCTTGTACCACAAGGGTAGTGGGTTTGATTCCTGGGACCACTGAAATGTATGTATGCATGACTATAAGTCGCTTTGGAGAAAAGTGTCTGCTAAATGGCGTATATATATTATATAATTATTATATTACATATACAGATAATTGACAAAATAATGGAAACACTTGAGTAAATGAGGGATACAAAGTATATTGAAAGCAGGTACTTCCACACAGGTGTGGTTCCTGAGTTAATTAATTATTTAACATCCCGTCATGCTTAGGGTAATATATAAAAATGCTGGGCAGGTCATTATTTTGGCCACCATGGCTAAGCCCCCATAGTATGACAATGACCTCATCCACAGGGCACTAGTGGTCACTGAATAGTTTGATGAGCATGAAAACGATGTAAGCCATATACCATGGCTGTCTCAGTCACCAGATCTCAACTCAATTGTACCGCCTGAGACAGCGTTTTGTACCACCATCAACAAAACACCAAATAATGACATTTCTCGTGGAAGAATGGTGTCGCATCCCTCCAGTAGAGTTCCAGACACTTGTAGAATCTATGCCAAGGTGCATTGAAGCTGTTCTTGTGGTGTCCTAACGCCATATTGAGACACTTTATGTTGGTGTTTCCTTTATTTTGGCAGTTACCTGTACATTATATTTGTTTTTGTTTTGTGCTGCTACCACGTTGTGCTGCTGCCATGTTGTGTTGCTCCCATGTTGTTGTCATGTTGTGTTGCTGCCTTGTTGTGTTGCTTCCATGTTGTTGTCATGTTGTGTTGCTACCGTGCTGTGTTTTCATGTGTTGCTGCCATGCTACGTTGTTGTCTTAGGTCTCTCTTTATGTAGTGTTGTGGTGTCTCTCTAGTCGTGATGTGTGTTTTGTTCTGTTTTGTTCTATATTTTTTATTTATTTAAACATTTTAATCCTAGCCCATGTCCCCGGCATGAGACCTTTTGCCTTTTGGTAGGCCGTCATTGTAAATAAGAATTTGTTCTTAACTGACTTGCCTAGTTAAATAAAGGTTAAATAAAATAAATAAATAAATATATTATGTGACTCCTAGCTCTGACACTGTGTCACTGAATGATATTTGAAGGCAACAATGACATATACCCAACAAAAAGCCCTAAAACCTCTCTTATCTCCCTGCCAAGCATTTACTCACATACAAATCTTAATTTAGCTGAACACTAGCTCAACAGGATTAAAGTGAGTTAACTCAACAGGATTAAAGTGAGTTAACTCAACAGGATTCATTGAGTTGTGATGACTGCTGTTGTGATTGTCTTTGTTTCTATTACCAGGGAGAGATTGGAGAGCCAGGTCAGAAGGGAGGCAAAGGAGACAAAGGAGAGCATGGTCCACCTGGTCCTACTGGTCCCCAAGGCCCGGTTGGAGCGCCTGGTCCTGCTGTAAGTATCCCACTAAACCATTTCACCCTCCAGTTCATTGGATATGATGTCACTTCCTGTCCATGCCACAGTCTCTTGACCTGGTCTATGCCACAGTTCAAAATCAAATTATTCTCTACCCCTTACTCTCTTACGTATGTACATTCTATCCCCTCCCTCTCTCTCTCTTTCTCCTTCTATCTCTCTTTCTCTTCTCCTCTCTCTCTCGGGTGTGTAGGGAGCTGATGGAGAGCCCGGTCCCAGAGGTCAGCAGGGTCTGTTTGGCCAGAAGGGAGATGAAGGATCCAGAGGGTTCAATGGACCCCCTGGCCCAGTGGGACTGCAGGTCAGAACAATAATCAGAACCAGGGACAGTCTATGGTTGTGTCCCAAATGGCACCCTTATCCCTATGTAGTGGATTTATTTTGTCCAGGGCTCATGTTGTTGTGATTGTGACTGACATCATTATCTTGTCTGACTGCAGGGATTACCAGGTCCAGCCGGCGAGAAAGGAGAAACTGGAGACGTTGGTCAGATGGTAAGAGTTCCTACTATTCTCTTATGCAATATTGCTATAGAGTTTCATGAAATAGAGCAAGAATTCTAATGTACCAGTATTGAGTGTATGTATAGGGATTGTGTACAATGAATTTAGCACTGTCGGTTTCCTATATTTATATGATGATAGTTTATTCCTATTTGTATGTGATGACAGTAGACTCATCACTCTTTTTCTCCTTCCCTCCTAGGGTCCTCCCGGTCCTCCTGGCCCCAGAGGTCCCTCCGGACCCCCAGGAGCTGACGGCCCTCAGGGACCTCCTGGTGGTATTGGAAACCCTGGATCTGTTGGAGAGAAGGTAAGGTCCACCTGTTAATACCCTTCACCTCAATGTAGAACCCATAGAAATACAATCCATTAATCCAAAATGGATTATATTTCTATGGTAGAACCTTTCCATAGTTTTCTGAAGATTCCTACACTTGGCCTAGTCCTCTTGACCCCATTGGAAGCCATGACTCTCCTAGTCCACCATGACTCTCCTAGTCCACCATGGGTCTCCTAGTCCACTACGGGTCTCCTAGTCCACCATGGGTCTCCTAGTCCACCATGGGTCTCCTGGTCCACCATGGGTTTCCTAGTCCACCATGGGTCTCCTAGTCCACCATGGGTCTCCTAATCCACCATGGGTCTCCTAGTTCACCATGGGTCTCGTAGTCCACCATGCATCTCCTAATCCACCATGGGTTTCCTAATCCACCATGGGTCTCCTAGTCCACCATGACTCTCCTAGTGCACCATGGGTCTCCTAATCCGCCATGACTCTCCTAGTGCACCATGGGTCTCCTAATCCGCCATACTCTTCACTAGGTGCACCATGACTCTCCTAGTGCACCATGACTCTCCTAGTGCACCATGACTCTCCTAGTGCACCATGGGTCTCCTAGTCCACCATGGGTCTTCTAGTACTTAGAGATCTACATAGCAGAGGATTCAGACAGTATTGAGGTACATAGTCGTTATGCCGTCTGTTCCTGCACATAAAATCCCCATAGTTCACAGCAGTCCAGAGTAGATGGCAACGTCTATTTACCCTGTTGCTGAGCTCAGAGCTAGAAGGTGTCTCATCTATCAGTGTAACTGTGGTTTAAAGTAGCAACAAGAGACAGATAGTCTTACTGTGCAAGAGGTCCAATTGTCAGTTTGAGTTTCAGTACAACATTATTCAGATCAACACTCATCCTCTTTGCAAGGCTTTTGTCACCATCAATATTTGATGTGGCTATTCAATAGATCATGTTTTAAATTGGAAACGCTCATTTTCATTCTTCAACGTGAGTGTGAGGACACGCAGCACAACACACACACCACATGCACGTGCGCACGCACACAACACAACACACACACACACACACACACACACACAACACACACACACACACACACACACACACACCACACACACACACACACACACACACACACACACACACACACACACACACACACACACACACACACACACACAGCTTAATGGTAGTGTTTTCATCCTCAACAGTATTGTCGTTGGAGAGAGTAGAAGTATGAATTAATACTCAAAGTGACTGTGGAGATGCTGAATGCATTATTTAAAACAGCTCTTACAAAATAAGCCTTGGTATTTTGCTCACCGTCAGGGGCAGACGATCGAGGTAGCTGTTTGATTATGAAAGCTTTGTCTTGGCACCCGCAGCCCCACTGTCCACCAAACGCTCTCAGCATTTCTACTGCAATGATGGCGTATTTTTGTTTTATCTGGCCCATCGATAGAATGACCTTCGCCCCTGAGAGTCTTCCCCCTGGGAGCACACATCCACCTTCCTCAAACAAAGCTTAGCTCACCACAATTACAATCCTCTCTCTGGCTAATCTGATCTGAGCTGATCTGGCTGCTTTTTATAGCAGTGGTTTAGTCTTCCTTTCTCGCTATCTTTCCTGTTTGTCCCCCTATCTCTCTCTCTCTTTCTCGCTCTCTCTCCCTTTCTCCTTTCTTTCTCTCTCTCTCTCTCTCTCTCTCTCTCTCTCTCTCTCTCTCTCTCTCTCTCTCTCTCTCTCTCTCTCCTCTCTCTCTCTCTCCTTTCTTCTCTCTGCTCTCTTTTTCTTTCTCTCCTTCTCTCTCTTCTTGTCTCTCTCTCTCTCTCTCTCTTTCTCTCGTAATCTCTCTCTCTCTCTCGCAATCTCTCTCGCTATCTCTCTCTCTCTTTCTCCCGCTATCTCTCTCTTTCTCTCCCTATAGGGACTAGGGTGCCATTTGGTATGTAGCCCCTATGTGGAGTCAGGCTTCCCAGAGAGACACAGGGCTGTATAAAAAGCTTAGTACAGGAGAGAGAATAACTCATGCTTTTAAACAGGCCTCTCTCTCTGCTCTGGTCTCTCTGCTCGCACTCTGTGCTCTGCTCTCTGTGCTCTGCTCTCTGTGCTCTGCTCTCTGTGCTCTGCTCTCTCTGCTCTGCTCTCTCTGCTCTGCTCTCTGTGCTCTGCTCTCTCTGCTCTGCTGCCTGGACTAGATATCCTGACAGAAACAAAAGTGCTTTGGGAAAGAGGCCAGATGCTCATTTAGGTTATGGATGGGTATGATAACCTAGAGCTAGGCCTGTGCGCACTAGGCACAGTTTGGCTCAGCTCTGTACAGTTCAATCCAAATCCACCAGGCCAAGCAGTTTGCTGCCCTGTCCCTCCCATCACAGACCAGGGTTAGATAAATATTGTCTCTAGGAACATGCCCATCGTTTGTCCCAATGATTGATTGATTGATTGTGACGACGGGGCCTATGTGACAGTGAGTAACAACAGGGCCTGAAGCCTGGGCCCGCTACCCAATAAGACAGGCAGGGAGAGAGGGAGGGAGAGTGGAAGATGTATGGAGTAGACCAAGAAGGACCCAGAGGTCGCCTGCTCTTTGCCCGCTCCAGGCCCAGCTCTGACTGGCTGTGATGGATTGAAACCCCTGGTGTCATCTCTTTCATTCCCCAGGGGCGTCAGGACATCGGGTTTACTGTAAATATCCATTTTAGAGTTGTTTTGGTTCACTGCCGTTTCTGAATTGTTTTCTTTCTCGTGTTCTATCTCTCTCTCTCTTCCTTTCTCAGGGTGACTCAGGTGAAAACGGAGAACCTGGTCTTCAGGGAGAACTTGGCGGACCTGTAAGTGAACCGACAGCACCTTCACATCATCATCATCATCATCTAACAGAACAACTGTTTCAACACAGCTCCTCCACCACACTACAACTTCCATTCACTGCCTTTCCATTGGAGAGAAGGAAATATTCTGCTGCAAATGCAAAAACTGACCGATTCATATATTTATTATAACAAAACAGTAGAATGAGGCTATTCCTCTTCACCATTACTGTAACAATAACTGAATCAATTCAACAAAGTTGTAATTAAAACCATTATAGACGAAAGCCCACCAACCACATGGAGTGGGTTAAGCACAGTTCTACTGGGCATAGACATGAACAAATTGTTGACACAGTAACACACTGTTGACACACTAACACACTGCCCCACTGTCACAGGGCCCAAGAGGAGAGCGAGGAGAGAAGGGAGAGTCCGGTCCTGCAGGTTCTGCTGGACCCCCCGGCCCTAAAGGTCCCCCTGGAGATGACGGTCCTAAAGGAAGTCCTGTAAGTCCTGGTTACACTTCTCTGTAGAATCACATATCACAGTTCATTGATTGATTGGTTGATTGATTGCAGTTGAGTCCCGTTACTGCCATGTGAATCTATTCCAATGGATGTTATGGATTTGTAATCAATTGTCAGTGGAAGGCAAAGTAAGATGTAGTCTCTAGGGTTATTAAGTTGTCTCTAGAGTCATTCTAGATACTGAGCATTTTGTTTGGATTTCATTTCCAGGGTCCAAGTGGTTTCCCTGGTGATCCTGGTCCCCCTGGCGAGATCGGACAGGCTGTAAGTCACTGAAATGTTACAATGACATTGTTTTGGCATCCAGTTTCTGTAATGCTTTGGCACCTATTGAAATGTAAAAAATCCCACACTGTGCCCTATCCATTCAGTGTCATGCAACTTTCCCCATGTCTCTCTTTCTCCTCCTGCCAGGGTTTAGACGGTCCTCCTGGTGACAAGGGAGATGACGGAGAGGCTGGTCAACCTGTGAGTCTCACCTAACGTATTATTACATCTGTCTAACGACAAACAAGCACTAACAAACTGAGCATTTCTCATATCTGAAGGTAACTACAGTAAACATAGAAGTACTGTACAAGAGGTTTTAGCACTCTGATCATGTACTTTAACCATATCCTTTCTCATCTCTTAGGGTTCTCCTGGACCCACCGGAGAGTCAGGTCCTTCTGGCCCACCAGGAAAGAGAGGCCCCCATGGTACAACTGGACCCGAGGGCAGGCAAGGAGAGAAGGGAGCCAAGGGAGAGTCTGGTCTGGAGGGCCCACAGGGAAAGACAGGCCCCGTTGGTCCTCAGGGAGCACCTGGCAAGCAAGGTTCTGAAGGTCTCAGAGGTATCCCCGGCCCAGTTGTAAGTACAACATTGTTTAATATTTTCATTTCTTTGTGTCATAGCTATTACAGTAACAAGGGACAGTAACTATGAGTTTTCTACAACACTCATAGATGAGTATAGTGACTGATCTTACAAAAGCCATTTCTAATTCATACAATATAAGCATATAGGAATAATACCAATATTGTAATAATAATTAGGTGGGTGCTTACATTTGTCCTATTTCATACGTGTACAATTGTATATTGGAAATGTGTATTTCCTTATCCCCCTGAGAGTGTGGTTACAGCCACGGTCTGCCATTATCAGCGGTGACTCTGGAGCAATTAGCGTTAAGTGCCTTGCTCAATGGCACACAGATTTTTCACCTTGTCGGCAGGGGATTAGAACCAGTGACCTTTCAGTTACTGGCCCAATGCTCTAACAGCTAGGCTACCTGCCACCTTTATATTGTATGTAAAGATCAGATCAGTGGCTTAAAGCATTGACTCGTATCTTGTTTCCATGCAGGGGGAACAAGGTCTTCCAGGTTCCTCAGGCCCCGACGGACCCCCTGGACCCATGGTGAGACAACTAATCTCTGACCTCTAACCCGTAAACCCGGGTCATTGGATGTCACAGGATTCACAGTACCTTGTCTTATTGGGTCAGACATGTAATGTTATATGTCCTCATCTCTTTTACTCTACCTCCCTCTCTACTTCTCTACCCCCTTCCTTCCATCCCTCTCCGCTACAACTCTCCCATATTATTTCCATCTCTCCCTCTCTTGCTCTTTCTCTCCTCTCTCTCTTTCTTTCTCACTCTCTCTCTCCTCTCTCCCTCCTCTCTCCCTCACAGGGTCCTCCAGGATTACCAGGTTTGAAGGGAGACTCTGGCATTAAGGGAGAAAAGGTAAAACCCAACCCCCTGTTTCAGTAGGTTATTGACAAGTACTATACTGTAAATATTACAGTCAAATATTAACATACCTGTTGCATGCATGGCTAAAAGTCACATCCTGTATTGATCTTCTTCCATTGCTAATGATGTTGATGTCTAAAATTCTATAGGGATACACTTGAAATCTGTCGATGGAGATACTGTATATTCCATACTATACACATTCAAGTGAATGATAACTGACGGCTCGGTGTTCAAACCTATTGATTATGTATCTGGTATTAGCCCCAGTGCAGTGAGTCATCACACTAATGATATATGAAGCGAGATTGATTGACAGGCAGATTGATGTGAGTAATTAATTGATTATTGATGCCTGTTTTGATCTGTGTTTCTCTTCTCCTCAGGGCCACCCTGGTCTGATCGGTCTGATCGGGCCTCCAGGAGAGCAGGGAGAGAAGGGTGACAGAGGTCTGCCAGGCCCCCAGGGGACATCAGGACCCAAAGGAGACAATGTTAGTAGACCTACAACTGTTGTTTACATGATTATTGAGCGATGTTTACCTAATAAAAAGTGACATGTTGTGGTTTGGTCTGATAATACAGTTGATCATATCAAGTCAACAGTCAAGTGTGGTTTGATCAGCCTCTCTTCTCTCCTTCCTGTCTTTATTCTCTCCTTCTCTCCCTCCAGGGTATTGCTGGTCCCTCAGGTCCTCTTGGTCCTCTGGGACCTCCAGGATTACCAGGTCCTCCTGGTCCTAAAGGAGCTAAGGGGTCATCGGTAAGCGTCCCACAATCCACCATGTCCCATGTCGTACTGTCCCCTTGAAATCATGTCCCACTGTCCATATAAGTTGTGTATATGGGCTTGTAAAGTCTAAACCATGTCCTACTGTCCATATAAGTTGTGTGTATGGGCTTGTAAAGTCTAAACCATGTCCTACTGTCCATATAAGTTGTGTATATAGGCTTGTAAAGTCTAAACCATGTCCTACTGTCCATATAAGTTGTGTATATGGGCTTGTAAAGTCTAAACCATGTCCTACTGTCCATAGAGGCTGTGTATATGGGCTTGTAAAGTCTAAACCATGTCCTACTGTCCCATAGAAGCTGTGTGTATGGGCTTGTAAAGTCTAAACCATGTCCTACTGTCCATAGAAGCTGTGTGTATGGGCTTGTAAAGTCTAAACCATGTTCTACTGTCCATAGAGCTGTGTATATGGGCTTGTAAAGTCTAAACCATGTCCTACTGTCCACAGAGGCTGTGTATATGGGCTTGTAAAGTCTAAACCATGTCCTACTGTCCATAGAGGCTGTGTATATGGGCTTGTAAAGTCTAAACCATGTCCTACTGTCCATAGAGGCTGGTGTATATGGGCTTGTAAAGTCTAAACCATGTCCTACTGTCCATAGAGGGCTGTGTGTATGATGCTGTGTTCTTTCCTGTCTTCCTCAGGGTCAAACTGTCCCAAGGGAAGAGACTGGTGTTCCTGGACAACCTGGGCCTCCTGTAAGTTATCTTCATGATTGTGTGATGTCATTACATGTTGTTGTTTTGTAGTTTTACCCTGACTAAAACATCTCTCTCCATTTCTCTCCCTCTTTCCCTCTTACCCTCTTCTCTCCCTCTCTCCTCCTCCACCTCTCCCCTTTCCTTCTTCTCTTTTCCCCATCTCCTCTTCCCTCCCCTCCTCCCACTCTCATTTCCCCGTCCTCTACCTCTTCCTCTCCTCCGCACCTCCTCCCCCTCTCCCACCTCTTCTTTCCTCATCTCCACCCCCCTCTCCTTTCCCTGTCTCCTCCTCTCCCCCTTTCTCTCCTTCTCCACCCCGATAGGGTCCTCCTGGGGATGTCATCCACCCGCTGCCCATGCAGTCGAGCCCCAAGCGGAGCCGCAGGAACATCGATGCCAGCCAGATGATGGACGATGCCAATGCAGATGCCAACTACAAGGACTACGACGATGGAATGGAGGAGATCTTCGGATCCCTCAACTCCCTCAAGCTGGAGATCGAGCAGATGAAGCACCCACTCGGAACACAGGGCAACCCCGCCCGCACCTGCAAGGACCTGCAGCTCTGCCACCCTGACTTCCCCGACGGTGGGCATCGATTTGAGATCTGAAATACTAAATCTGACATTCTGAAATCTTACTAAGTTCGGTGCTGAAGCCCAGGAATAATCTTGTTTGAAACTTGTTTGGAAAAGGTGGCTGGTGCTAGCCATCTTTTTCATACAGGTGGGACTATTTTATATAGGTCAAGGACCAAGTGTCACTACTATAATGGATTTAAATGTGATAGAGAAATAGGATTATAAATATGATTGGTATTTGATGATTTGGGGTATAGAATAGTCTCTCCCTGGAATGCTAAATCATGCTAATTTAAACATTGAATGATCTCTGATGAAAAAGTTTCTAATTGTTAAGGTTCCCTTCTTCCCTCTCTCCTCCCCTCTTTCTTTTCCCTCTTCCCCATTTTCTCCCTCCCTCCCTCCCTCCCTCCCTCCCTCCCTCCCTCCCTCCCTCCATTTCTTGTCGTTTTCAGGTGAATACTGGATCGACCCCAACCAGGGTTGCTCGAGGGACTCTTTCAAGGTCCACTGCAACTTCACAGCAGGAGGAGAGAGCTGTATCTACCCTGATAAGAAGTCTGAAGGGGTAAGTCATGGCGCTTTTACACTCACCACTGGTAAAATTGTCACATTTTGAGAGTGATAGAAATGCGAACCATACACATTGTATAGGTTTTGGTGTATATAATGAGGGAAATACAAATGATTCAAATGCATCATGCCTGCGTGGCAAAGTGATATTTCTGGTTGATTGAAAAAGTGTGTATAAAAAAATCTTTCTACATTGTTCTGTCAAGTGTCAACTATTCCCCATTTGATTGACAGGTTAAATAACTCTGACTGTATGATGCAGATAAGTTAACATTTATGTATTCTTCCCTGGCCCCAGGCAAACTACTACACATATAAATCATATATACCTCTCTCCTGACACTACTGCATAATCACATAACACTCATATATGTAACATTCATGCATCACTATTACTTTACTGGTATGAGTGTAATACCCAGGGTCCTCCAAGCCCCGAGGGGGCAGCAGCTCCATGTACGACCCTTGGTGTTACAGTTACACACTGTTACACATGACATGTCATGATGTCAAAGAATATATTTGGGGCAGTCCCTCACTGTCAACAGAGAGTCAAAGACTCCCTTCAACACACATGTACACACACACAGAAACACACACGCGCGCACACACACACAAACACACATGCGCGCACACACACACAGTTTTGCCGTACTATCCTCCAGGTAAGTGTCAGTGGCCTAGTGTCGTCCCTGGCCCAGTCACCTCTAATAGGTTATGGCAGGTGACAGGCACCCAGAGAGGAATTTTCTGCTGGTTGGTTATGCATGGTATAGAGGAGAGGGGGACAGGAGAGGACAGGAGAGGAGAGGTAAAACACAGGAAACTGTGTCTGCGGCAGGCCAGGGGAGATCTGTAAGGGCTCTAAGCTACAGGACATTTTAACGATCCGCTGGCACATTGAGACACAGAGGAGCAGGAGTTTGCTTAAACTCAGATAAATGAACTTGACTTTTTATAGCCGGGCAGATTGATGGGCCAGTGGGATGGCCTCGTTAGTGTGAAGGAGTGGAGAGATGGCACATGGTCAGAGACCCTGACATTGACATGCACACATGTGGGCACACACACATGTGGAAAGTGGCGCCACACACACACACACACACACACACACACAACACACACACACACACACACACACACACACACACACACCACACACCACACACACACACACTCTCTCTCCCTCCTAGCCTGGAACACTGTATCCCTAGTCTACCCATCATGAGTTATGCAGAGGAGAGGATAGAGGAGAGGAGGTCAGTAGATAGATAAAGGACAGGAGAGAAAAAGAAGAGTTAGAAGTAGAAGGGATCAGTTCTAGGGTTATCAGTGGTCTCCTCCAGTAGAGGGGATCAGTTCTAGGGTATCAGTGGTCTCCTCCAGTTAGAGGGGATCAGTTTAGGGTCATCAGTGGTCTCCTCCAGTAGAGGGGATCAGTTCTAGGGTATCAAGTGGTCTCCTCCAGTAGAGGGGATCAGTTCTAGGGTATCAGTGGTCTCCTCCAGTAGAGGGGATTAGTTAATGGGTATCATGGTCTCCTCCAGTAGAGGGGATCAAGTTCTATGGTATCAGTTGTCTCCTCCAGTAGAGGGAATCAGTTCTAGGTATCAGTGGTCTCTCCAGTAGAGGGGATCAGTTCTAGGGTATCAGTGGTCTCCCCTCAGTAGAGGGGATCAGTTCTAGGTATCAGTGGTTCTCCTCCAGTAGAGGGGATCAGTTCTAGGGTATCAGTTGTCTCCTCCAGTAGAGGGATCAGTTCTAGGGTACAGTGGTCTCCTCCAGTAGGGATCAGTTCTCAGGGTATCAGTGGTCTCCTCCGAAGGTGGATTTGGAAGAGGTATGCGGGGATCAGTGTTAGGGTGTGATCAGTGTGTCTTCCTGAGAGGGGGATCAGTTCTAGGGTATCAGGGGTGTCTTCGTCGTCGCATCAGAGGGGATCTAGTTTAGTAGGTTCAGTGGTTGGTCTTCCCCTCAGTAGAGGGTCAGTTCTAGGGTATCAGTTGTCTCCTCCAGTAGGGGGATCAGTTCTAGGGTATCAGTGGTCTCCTCCAGTAGAGGGGATCAGTTCTAGGGTATCAGTTGTCTCCTCCAGTAGAGGGGATCAGTTCTAGGGTATCAGTGGTCTCCTCCAGTAGAGGGGATCAGTTTAGGGTATCAGTGGTCTCCTCCAGTAGAGGGGATCAGTTCTAGGGTATCAGTTGGTCTCCTCCAGTAGAGGGGATCAGTTCTAGGTATCAGTGGTCTCCTCCAGTAGAGGGGTCAGTTCTAGGGTATCAGTGTCTCCTCCAGTAGAGGGGGATCAGTTCTAGGGTATCAGTTGTTTCCTCCAGTAGAGGGGATCAGTTCTAGGGTATCAGTGGTCTCCTCCTGTAGAGGGGATCAGTTCTAGGTATCAGTGGTCTCCTCCAGTAGAGGGATCAGTTCTAGTATCAGTGGTCTCCTCCAGTAGAGGGGATCAGTTCTAGGGTATCAGTGGTCTCCTCCAGTAGAGGGATCAGTTCTAGGTATCAGTTGTCTCCTCCAGTAGAGGGATCAGTTCTAGAGTATCAGTTGTCTCCTCCAGTAGAGGTGATCAGTTCTAGTGTATCAGTTTGTCTCCTCCAGTAGAGGGGATAGTTCTAGGGTATCAGTGGTCTCCTCCAGTAGAGGGATCAGTTCTAGGGTATCAGTTGTCTCCTCAGTAGAAGGGATCATTTCTAGGGTATCAGTTGTCTCCTCATTAGAAGAGATCAGTTCTGTAGGGATATCAGGGTCTCCTCAGTAGAGGGGATCCAGTTGCTAGTGCGTATCAGTGGTCTCCTCCAGTGGGGTCCCCTGCTGCTCGCTCCACTCATGCTAGGAGAGCTGGAAGTGCCTTTCAAGACAGCAGGGTGTGTTTAATGTATGCTGTCTCCCAGCGCTAATTGATCTCCAGCTGAACATTCATTTACACATTAAGGCATTGATGACAAGCCCTGTATAAACCCTGTATCAGACTGATCTAGCTCATTCCTGGTGTATAATAATATTCAGAATATCACACTGGAGTATCACTGGCAATGTATCTGATACTTATTGGTAGTTATAATGCAGCTAAAGCTGAATAGAATTTAAATGAAGAAAACAAAAGTTTTACTTCTGGATCACTCTACAGCAGACTCTTAACTGCTTTGTAATTGAAAATTGACTTATTGTTGGCTATGCAGCAAAATCTTATCTAGTTTTAAATGAAAACCACAAAACAAAGCCACTTGTCTTTACCTACAGTATACAGAAGAAGCTTAAATGAACACCATAAAAGCATAGTCACTTCTATTTTGGTATAGAGCAGAACACTTAGCTGAAGGGAAAGGGGGCATTTTTAAGCTGGTCCTTTGGAGGCTAACAGATACATCCTAAATGGCACCCTATTCCTTTTATAGTGCACTCCTTTTGACTAGGGCCCATTTAGGATGCATACAACATCTCTTAATGAATCACTGTGTACTCATGAATATCTGATCAGTAATTAGCTGCCAGCCAGTGTTTACACAAAACGCGATAATGGCTTGCTAAGGTATTTTACACTCTCCCGGGCTGTTCAGTGTCACACAATACTACTGCAGGTCTCTCAGACACCACAGATGGACCAAGGGAGGGAGGGTTTAGAAGAACGAGGGGTAACGTTGTTATTTCTTTCAGGAGGCTATTCTTACTGTTTTTCTTTCTTTAACCATTTTTTGTCCTCCTCCTCTTCCCCCCTGTTTTGCTCCATCCATACCCAGACTAGGCTCACCTCCTGGGTAAAGGAGATCCCTGGCTCCTGGTTCAGTGAATTCAAACGTGGTAAACTGGTAAGCCCCCCTGACGCCCCCCTTCCACCCGTCCCCTTCCCTTTTTCCTGAACAGCTCATCTCATATTTTACAGAGCAAAATGGCAAAATGGCCCAAAGACTCCCCAGGCTCTTGGTATAGTCGCTACAAGCGAGGTTCCCTGGTAAGTGGCACGCCCACAGGTCTCTGGAGGCCCAGCTAGGGTGACTCCTGGCTGGGTCTCTGTGGGCCTGAGGGCCCTGCATGGTTCTAGGTTCTGGTTCTGGTTCTGGTCGGTACTGGTTCTGCATGGTTCCTGTACTGGTTGGCACTGGTCTTTGACTGGCACTCTGGCTTGTGTTTGTGGCGACACTGCTCTGCATGGTTCAGCACAATCAAGCTCAGCTCAGCACAACTTCAGTAAGACATACTGCAGTAGGTGAGTCTCTTCCTTCCAGAATAGAGGGAGACATCGTTGGTGGAACAGACAGACTGACAGACATACTTTACCATGGCAACTAGTAGTTGAAGAAGTTAAAGACGATTTTCCATTGAAGAAAAACTTCAATATACATTTTAAAAAAGGTAAGTGTAGTACAAAAAGTCAATGAATTGAGTAAATCAGTGTGTTGGTACTGAATGTTGCCATGGGAAAGTATGAGTGTAAATGCATCCACTCAACCTGCCTCTCTCTGAAGTTGGAGAGCATCACCTAGAAGTGACTGAGTGCCTCTTATGGTTAGACACACATTTCTATTTATAACAACTACTCCTATTGCCCTCAGCATTTCCAGTTGGCTCATAGATACTCATACTGTATAGATACCTATTCATAAATCATGTGAAGCTAGTCACAGGAGAGTGATTAGGCACCATTTTGTTCCTGCTACACTCATTCCACACATTCACCTACCCATTCAATCACAAGAGGATTACAACACTGATTCAATGTGAACAGTCAAAAGTCAGGCACTCAGTCACATTCCCAAGGGCTTCTGGGTACACCCACTTTTGACTTGCGGCTGCGATGAAGAGGTAATGTTTCCATGGCGATGCAGGGCTGTTTCTACACACTGGTTCTGCGGGGCAGAGCGGGGAGGAGGGATGAGGGAGGGGGAGGAGGGATGAGGGAGGGGGAGGAACAGACAGGAGCAGGGGAGGACCTAGCTTTTCTGAGTACCTGAACACTCACAGGGGTGAGGGATACTACTCCCTTTAAGAGCCACTGATTCACAGACAGACACTGTTACTTGGACACAATGGATATAGTTATCATCCTCTATGAGCCCAAATTCCTATCTAATGATGGTGTGGCCACCTTGTGGGTTCCTGAAAATACAGTACAACAGATTTGATTGACTTCCCTTTAATAGTAATCTGTAATGTCCATTATTGTCCAGATTGAGTCATATGTGTGTGTGTGTCTGTGTGTGCATGAGAGAGAGAGAATGTATCTATACACACACATTAGTGGCTCTCTGCTGTGACTGCATGGCACGGGCGTTGCATGTGCTTGGCTCTTGGTCTCAGTCAGTCCTGTTTGTCTGAAAGAAGAAGAGAACCCTGTGGAACGGATGGTGGAACGCTGTTGGTTGGTATGGAAACGGATCTCCAGCGTAAAATAGCATCACACCAAAGACTGATGTTCCCAAATGGACGGGTCATCAGGCATGATTTGTAATCATTAGATCCTAGCTACATTAATATAATAGAACACATGTTGGTTTAGAATTCCACTTAAACATGGCGAATTAGGCTAATTCTAAATTGTGGAAACCGATTAAACCAAACCATTATTATTTTTCATTTATACAATTATGTTTTACATTTACTAATGAGCTCCTTTCAAAACAATACATTTCCATAATTTTCTTAATTAAAGCTTAAGTGTTCAATTACGGTTAGCTCCACGATTGAGAGTAGTCATCACTTGTTCATTGCTAGTAGACTGCTATTCCTACAGAACCATTGAAGTCTTTCAGCAGAGAATAAGCCAGTCAGTATCTAAGGCCCCAGAGCCTGTAGATTAGAGCTCCTGTAGTAACTCCTGTCTGCCTTACTGTTTCTCAGACACAAGCTTACTCATAGAGCCCCAGACAGACAGACCCCATAATACAGCAAGCCTCTCCATCTCTCCCAAAGCTGGTTGATGACAGCCTAGATATTTCACTCTAAAGGACCTAGCCGGAACACCTCTGGTATATCCCCCCTCCTGATTTGTCGTCTGAGGAATCGGAATTCTATCCTACTCACGTAGCGCCGCCATGAATTATGGGTAATGAAGCTTAGCATACTCTCTGGAGACGAGCCGGCCGCCGTTGATCTCCTTACCCACAACCCCCCTCTCTCCCTGGTGCTGCAGTGACTGATGGGACAAACCCGTGTCGCGGCGCACTGCGCGCACCGATTGACATTCTATAATTCTGTGAAAGCAGCCGTAGCATCGGAAAGAGAGGTGAGGAATGCTGACATGTTTGAGTGACGGTGTGTCATTGCCCTGAGTCCGCCATGCTGCTGCATACACCTACAGTCTGTTGTCTGCGAAACACTCCGTCTAAAGTCATATGAAATCATAATCCCACAACGACACTACTCGGTGTCAGAATTAGAATTCACAAATAAAAGCGAGAAACCCTCCCAAGACAGCTCACAGTACATGAGAATGGTGTGATGTGTAGATTTGAGTGTTCTTGGTAGAGAACAAACAATAAAGCAATGTTGTGTCTGAAATGGCACCCTATTCTTTAAATAGTGTGCTACTTTTCGCAAGAGCGCTGCTCAAAAGTAGTGCACTATTTAGGGAATAGGGTGTACATACATACCCAAATATGTATAGTATGTATGTATAGTGTCTGTATTAGTCCACAGTGTCTGTTCCGGCCTAGACCCTTTATCCCCTCTCCCTCCATCTGTAGCTCTCGTACGTGGACGCTGAGGGCAACCCCATTGGTGTGGTCCAGATGACCTTCCTGCGTCTGCTGAGCGCGGCCGCCCGCCAGAACCTAACCTACAACTGCTACCAGTCGGTGGCCTGGCACAACCAGGACGGGGACTCATACGACAAGGCCATCCGCTTCCTGGGCTCCAACGACGAGGAGATGTCCTATGATAACAACCCCTACATCAGAGCCGTGGTGGACGGCTGTAGACGGTGAGGGAGAAAGGGTTGGGTGTGTGTGTGGTGTGTGTGTTTGTGTGTGTGTGTGTGTTGGTGTGTGTGTGTGGTGTGTGTGTGTGTGTGTGTGTGTGTGTGTGTGTGTGTGTGTGTGTGTGTGTGTGTGTGTGTGTGGTGTGTGTGTGTGTGTGTGTGGGGCATAGGGCATAGGTGTGAGTAAGGGATTTGACGGTCATGTGTATAACGGCGTTTGTGTGTGGTGGGGTGGTGAATTGGTGTCGTGGGGGAGTGAATTGTGTGTTTGTGTGGGGGGGTGTGGAATTGTGTGTCTGTGTTGGGTGGGGGAGTGAGTTGTGTGTCGTGTGGGGTGGGGGAGTGAATTGTGTGTCTGTGTGGGTGGGGGAGTGGAATTGTTGTGTGTCTGTGGGTGGGGGAGTGAATTGTGTGTCTGTGTGGGGTGGGGTAGTGAATTGTGTGTTTGTGTGGGTGTGGGGAGTGAATTGTGTGTCTGTGGAGTGGGGAATGAATTGTGTGTTTTGTGTGGGGGGGGAGTGAATTGTGTGACTGTGTGGGGTGGGGAATGAATGTGGTGTTTGTGTGGGGTGGGGGAGTGAATTGTGTGTCTGTGTGGGGTGGGGGGTGTGAATTGTGTGTCTGTGTGGGGTGGGGGTGTGAATTGTGTGTTTGTGTGGGGTGGGGGAGTGAATTGTGTGTCTGTGTGGGGTGGGAGTGAATTGTGTGTTTGTGTGGGGTGGGGGAGTGAATTGTGTGTCTTTGTTTTGGTATTTGGTATTTTATTCGGATCCCCATTAGCTGTTGCAAAAGCAGCAGCTACTCTTCCTGGGGTCTACACAAAACATGAAACATGACATAATACAGAACATTAATAGACAACAGCTCAAGGGCAGAACTACATTAAAAACAAAAACAAATTACTAAAGGCATATGTAGCCTACATATCAATACAGACACACAAACTATCTAGGTCAAATAGGGGAGAGGCATTGTGCGGTGAGGTGTTGCTTTATCTGTTTTTTGAAACCAGGTTTGCTTTTTATTTGAGCAATATGAGATTCCATGCAATAATGGCTCTATATAAAACTGTACGCTTTCTTGAATTTGTCCTGGATTGTGAACAGACTGTGAAAAGACCCCTGGCGGAATGTCTGGTGGGGTAAGTGTGTGTCAGAGCTGTGTGTAAATTGACTATGCAAACAATTTGGGATTTTAAACACATTAATGTTTCTTATAAAAAGAAGAAGTGATGCAGTCAGTCTCTCCTCACCTCTTAGCCAAGAGACACTGGCATGCATAGTATTTATATCAGCCCTCTGATTACAATGAAGAGCAAGACTGGCCGCTCTGTTCTGGGCCAGCTGCAGATTAACTAGGTCTTTCCTTGAAGCACTCGACCACACGACTGGACAGTAATCAAGATAAGACAAAACTAGAGCCTGCAGAACTTGCTTTTTGGAGTGTGGTGTCAAAAAAGCAGAGCATCTCTTTATTACAGACAGACCTCCCCCCATCTTTACAACCATTGAATCTATAGGTTTTGACCATGACAGTTTACAATCTAAGGTAACGCCAAGTAATTTAGTCTCCTCAACTTGTTCATTACCAGATTCAGCTGAGGACTAGAACTTAGGGAATGATTTGGACCAAATACAATGCTCTTAGTTTTAGAGATGTCCAGGACCAGTTTATTACTAGCTACCCATTTCAAAACAAACAGCAACTCTTTGTTAAGGGTTTCAGTGATTTCATTAGCTGTAGTTGCTGATGCGTATATGGTTGAATCATCAGCATACATGCTTTGTTTAATGCCAGTGACAGGTCATTGGTAAAAATAGAAAAGAGTACAGGGTCTAGAGAGCTGCCCTGCGGTACACCACACCGTGCTTCTACACCTGCATTGCTTGCTGTTTGGGGTTTTAGGCTGGGTTTCTGTACAGCACTTCGAGATATTAGCTGATGTACGAAGGGCTATATAAAATGAACTTGATTTGATTTGATTCCATGTTTGACATTAGAGAAGCTTCCATTAAAGAAAACCCTTTGAGTTCTATTAGATATCTCTGAATCCATAATATGGCAGACGTTGATAAGCCATAACACATATGTTTTTTCAACAACAGGTTATGGTTTGTAAAGTAAGAATTTGTTCTTAACTGACTTGATAAATAAAGGTTAAATAAAAAATAAAATGGTGAATAATATCAAAGGCTGCACTAAAATTTAACTGTACAGCTCCCACAACCTTCTTATTATCAATTTTTTTCAACCAATCATCAGTCATTTGTGTCAGTGCAGTACATGTTGAGTGCCATTCTCTATAAGCATGCTGAAAGGCTGTTGTTAGTTTGTTTACAGAGAAATAGCATTGTATTTGGTCAACCACTCTTGGGTGGTTTCCTCTAGGCTCAGATTAAAGATATGACAGATAAGAGGGGCTATAGAGTCAGCTACCATCCTCAGTAGCTTTCCATCTACATTGTCAATGCCAGGAGGTTTGTCATTATTGATTGATAACAATAATTTTCCCACCTCCCACACTTTATTTTCAAAATTCAAACTTAATGCTTTTCTCACATTATTTGTTTTTTTATGCATGAATACGATGGCTCACTGTACATTGTTGGCATTTCCTGCCTAAGTTTGCCCACTTTGCCAATGAAGTATTAATATTTGGTAACATCAAATGGTTTTGTGATGAATAAGCCATCTGATTTGATGAAAGATGGAGTTGAAATAGTCTTTCTGCCCATAATTTCATTTAAAGTATTCCCCCAAAAATGTTACATCATGCTTTATATCATTGATCTTGGCTTCATAATACAGTATTTTTCTTTTTACACCTGGCTATCAGTGGAGCCTTGTCTGGCAGCGAAACAGATAATTCAGCCTAATTTACTGTCTTAAAAAAAAGAAATGCTGATATGGCTGATTACTTAAACAAATGTGGTTTCTGCAGATAATTAAGATGTACAAAGTATGGCATAAGAGGACAACAAGCAGATAAGAGGCAATCTGTAATTTCAATAAAGACATTAATGAGTGAGCTAGGACAGACATAGTCAATATAACTATTTGTTCAGCACTTTTGAAATGTACAGCGACAGAATTCAGAACATGGGCCGTTCTTACAGTGTTCTCCCTGTACACCAAGTCAGAACCTGTAGGATATTTTTTTTTTCACCTTTATTTAACCAGGTAGGTTACAACTGCGACCTGACCAAGATAAAGCAAAGCAGTTCGACACATACAACAACGCAGAGTTACACATGGAATAAACAAACATACAGTCAATAATACAGTAGAAAAAGTCTATATACAGTGTGTGCAAATGAGGGAAGATAAGGGGGGTAAAGGCAATAAATAGGCCATGGTGGCGAAGCAATTACAATATACCAATTAAACACTGGAGTGATTGATGTGCAGAAGATGAATGTGCAAGTAGAGATACTGGGGTGCAAAGGAGCAAGATAAATAAATAAATACAGTAAGGGGATGAGGTAGTTGGATGGGCTAAATGGAAGAATAAAAGGAGCATGAATAAAGGGATGAATAAAGGGGGCATATAAGCAGACAATGAAATCTCTTAGAATATTCAATGATTACATTTCTCATATAACAGGTTATAGGCTACATGTGCTCCACCAAGTAAGAATAATAGGCGAAATTAAGAGGGGAAAATAGACTAAAATATTAGGGTGGGGCACATGGGCTACTAACAGCTTGATACACAACACATTCACTTATTATTACTTTCTTTGCTACAGTATACATATCTCCCTGGCATATTACATAATTTATGCAGCAGCATACAATACATTTTTGGACTCACCTTGTTGTGCTGTGCTCACTTGAACAGGAAGGTGGCGCGGCGGTCCTTCGTGGGCAAATTTTGTCATCAAACTTTGTTATCAAAGTTTGGCATTCTCTGGATATATGGTTCTTTCAAGACAACTGGGAACTCGGAAAAAAACAAGGTAGAATCATGATGAGGTCAGTGATCTTCTGGTCGTAGCTCTAGAAAGAGGCCCAAGTTCCGGATTTAGAATTCCGAGTTGGATGACCGTTCAACACATATTTTCCCAGTTGGAGCTTATTTTTCCAGAATTCCTCGTTGTCTTGAACTCACTGAAGTCAGATTTCGCTGTTCTAAGTTAACAGTTGTTTTGAGCGTAGCACCAATCACGCTTCATTGACAGCATGGCCAATTTTTTATGTTTATCATTTTAAGCTTGGAAAAGAGATCCTTAATCCCAGACTTGGGACCACACATCCACTCCACTGAATAGCAGACTAGTGATTGCTTTGCAATGTTTGCAGTTAGCCACTGATTCTTTCCAAACCACTCATTCTGTAATTTGTGATTTCCGACTTGTTGTGTAATGCTTATGGCCAATGGCCGATGAGCACCGATACATTTTATCCATAATTTCTCTTCATTTGACAAGTTTTGAAAAGGATTGTCGACTTGATTCACGATGATGACTGCTTGTCTAGCTTGCTAGCTAAGATTTTGAAAGTATGATGTTGACATGATCAGTCCAATCAAAGCTACTGTAGATAAAACGTGATTTGACATAATTTTATCTGTGGCCAATAACCTTGAGCCTTCTTGGATGGGCACTTCAAATGTCACTCTATGGCAGCACCCAAGGGGCTTGAATTTTCAAGCTCTACCCTTAGACTTGGCGGTAACGTAGTTTCCCCATGAGTGACAGAACTACTAGCTCAGTACTACTAGCTCAGAACTACTAGCTCAGTTTAATCTATAATTTCTCTTCATTTTTTCTCTTCATATGACAAGGATTAAAAAGGATTTGCCAGTAGATTGTCGACTTGATTCACGATGATGACTGCTAGCTAAGATTTTGAAAGTATGATGTTGACATGATCAGTCCAATCAAAGCTACTGTAGATAAAACGTGATTTGACATAATTTTATCTGTGGCCAATAACCTTGAGCCTTCTTGGATGGGCACTTCAAATGTCACTCTATGGCAGCACCCAAGGGGCTTGAATTTTCAAGCTCTACCCTTAGACTTGGCGGTAACGTAGTTTCCCCATGAGTGACAGAACTACTAGAAAACATTACCAACACCTACGCTCCGTATTTTCAGCTGGCTGTCCCACCACCACAGAAAGCACTGAGCTAGGCTGAAACACCTGCATTTTGGAGCTGCCTTACTCAATAGAGCAAAAAATTGTTTGTATGTGCCTTTATTAACCTCTCTGGTACAAGTAGGATGCTAGTCAGAAATAGCATTAAAATTAATCACTTACATTTGATGATCTTCATCTGGTGGCACTCCCAGGTCTCCATGTCAGACAATAAATGTTTGTTTTGTTCATTAATGTCCCTCTTTATGACCAAAAAACTCCTTTTTGTTTGCGCGTTTTGTCCAGTAATCCGAATGCTTAAGTCCAGACGAAAAGTTTTTAAAAAGTACAATAAAAGTTAGTAGAAACATGCCAAACGATGTTTAAAATCAATCCTCCTGTTGTTTTTGTCATAAATAATCAATAATATTTCAACCGGACAAAAGCTTCGTCAATAGGAAAGGAGAAACAAGAAAGGCGCATTCCCGATCAGGCGCATGGCTAATGTCTGGAATTTTCCACTGGCCTCTGATTGAAAGTGCTGTATCTCCCTAATTTTTCAGAGTAAAAGCCTGAAACAATGCCTAAAGACTGGCCACAAGTAGGTGAAGCAATAGGGCTCGTGAACTAGGTCATAAGTCTTTGTATGGTGGATAGGCTTTCAATGGAAAAACAGCCTTTCAAAATAATAGTACTTCCTGGTTGGATTGTCTTCAGGTTTTCGCCTGCCATATCAGTTCTGTTATATTCACAAACATTATTTTAACAGTTTTGGAAACTTTAGAGTGTTTTCTATCCAAATCTACTAATTATATGCATATCCTATCTTCTGGGCCTGAGTAGCAAGCAGTTTAATTTGGGCACGCTTTTCATCCAAAATTCCGAATGCTGCCCCCTACCCTAGTGAAGTTAACGTAATGATATATATATATATTTTTTTTTTACATTGTTTGCAAACTGATGTGTTACATATTAATTCCAAAATAATATGCAAAACAGGCAAGCCCCCGCCCCCCAAAAAATGACCTGAATGACAGGTCACCACTTCAAGAAGCAATTTCATAAATTCATCAAGTGCAATGTCTGGATGCTCCTTATTAATCATATCATACCAACCAATTTTAGCATCATCCACATAAGAGTCACGACAAAATCTTTTGTATGATCTCTTATACACTATTTTAGGCCCAGCTTTTGGAACTTTGGCTTTCCTGGATATAGCCACTATTGTGATCACTGCATCCAATGGGTACGGATACATGTGATCTGTACATGTGGATGATCTTGTTCCTGTAGTGTTTGTAAATTAATAACCTGAACCAGATTACAGGCACTGGTTACAGTAAGAAGCTTCCTTTTTAGTGGACAGCTTGATGAAAACCAGTCAATATTCAGGTCCCCAAGAACGTAAACATCTCTCTGCTTACATCACATACACTATCAAGCATTTCACACATATTATTTAGATTCTGACTATTAGCACTTGGTGGCCTATAGCAACACCCCAAAAGAAAATGCTTTAGATGTGCCAAGTGAACCTGCAACCACAACACTTGACATAAGATATTCCCAAAGCATTACAGGGATATGGCTCTGAATATATACAGCAACACCTCCCCCATCAGCATTTCTGTCTCTTCTATAGATGTTATATCCTTGTATTGCTACTGCTGTATCATCAACTGAATTGTCTAAGTGAGTCTCAGAAATGACTAATATATGAATGTTATCTGATGTTATCTGATGGGGGGGGGGGGTGAATTGTGTGTCTGTGTGGGGGGAGTGAATTGTATGTCTGTGTGGGGTGGGGGGAATGAATTTAAGATTTGATGCAAAAAATAAACCCTACTGTATACTGTATATAGAGGTCGAAGTACAGTAGCACTTTCTCACTCTGTCTATCCCTCTCTGTTTTTCAGTTGAAAAAGGGCTATGAAAAGACAGTACTGGAGATCAACACACCAAAGGTGGAACAGGTGCCTTTTGTTGACATCATGTTCAATGATTTCGGCGGGGCTACGCAGAAGTTTGGATTCGAAGTGGGTCCTGTCTGTTTCATCGGCTAAGACTGTTTACTGAACAAAATGGAGAAAATAAAAAGCATATTTATTTTCTCAGAAACAAAACACATGAATAGGACAATTTGTATTTGTGTAAAACATTCTGTGTCCAAAAGCAACAAGTATGAATAAAATACACAAAAATCAAGATGAGAATACTACAATAAATTTCTAGAGGATTCGATAAGAATAATAAAAAAAGAGCAACCTTGTAACCTCAGTGTGCCTTCTCCATCACATGCAAGTTTTGAAACTGAATAAGTCAGATACTACCGACCCCTATCTTCACCCATGACCCCTATCACCGTTCCCAAACCTCCACACACTCCCAGAGCACTTGATGTAAATCCAGTCTGGTTGTCGAACTCACCGGAGGCAAACTTTTACCTGCTACTCCACTGGTTTCAGAAGGTTGCCATGGACTCCATCCCATGTGGCAGTTTTCTTCTTTGTTTTTTTTTATTGTTTTTTGTTGTTGTTTTTTTGTCTCCCTCTCAATTCCCTCTTTGAATATTTTATTAATTAGTTCATTCGTTTGCTCATTCATTCATTTCGGAAGCTTTGTTTTGTGCATAATTGTCTCCCCATTCTTCTGAATGGAACTTATATATATAAATATATATAAATATTTTTTGTATGTTTGTAAGTACTTTCTGTATATTTTTCCTGGTAATGTTTATTGTTTCTGGCTTCAAAACATGCATGTGACCTTTTAAGACGTGAGGTAAAAGATGATGGTCATTGGAATACATCAAATTCGCAGATACTAAAGTAAGGAATTGGACATGTAAATTGGAGAATAGATGAGGAGGGCTTGTCTTGTTGCTGGGTGTGAAGAACACCTTATTGTAATTTAAGAACCGAATGAAAATAAAATATGGAAATATTACTCTGCGCTAGTATGTGAGAGTTGATTACCATAACAGATAATGTGTCAAGATAAAAATGACAAACATTCCTCCTCTTCTTGTGTCCTCTATTTTGGGTGCATTTTGAGATTTTATTAACTTAATAAACAACTTTGATATTTTTTTCCTTCAATACTTCCATATTTCTACTCTATCAAACTATATATGCAGCAGGAGATGTCACTTTTCAATGAAACACAAGAAATCAATACTTAGGTGCTATTCTTTCTCCTGTGGTGCTATTATATTTTCAAGTTTGTTGTTATTTTGTAAGTACAGTAAGCTGATGGTGGTGATGTTAACTTGTCACCATGACTACCCTGTCTGTCCCTGACCCTGACCCTCTTAGCCATCACCTCTGACACAACATCTTCGCTACATTCTTATTTATGTCCAGGGGTGTTTTAATGCATGCCAGTTTGCTTCATATTCATTCATAGATCCATGCAGTATTTTATTTTATGTAT
Organism: Salvelinus sp. IW2-2015; assembly: GCF_002910315.2. Lineage (NCBI taxonomy): Eukaryota > Metazoa > Chordata > Actinopteri > Salmoniformes > Salmonidae > Salvelinus > Salvelinus sp. IW2-2015. Next base: position 31,090,528 of record NC_036842.1, read on the forward strand.
TTCTCTGCTTCCAAGGCCCACTTAGTAAAAACTAACAGCGTCTGATCATACTGCAAATTACTTGGAATGTGCTAATAGAAATAAGATTGTACTCAGTTGCCGAATGTGGTGCTAATTTATCAAATTTTCTTAGATGTCTTTAAAAAAGAAAGAAAACGGTAGAAGCGATGCATGGTTCCAAGACATGGTGCATTTTGTGAATGGACCTCATGATTGGTGTTATGTACAATGGATAATCTTTTTCACTTCGTCAAGCTTTTTACTGCTTTTCTTTTTCGGGTTTGGGGGTGAAGGTGACTGGTTTGGAATGGGTACGGAGTGTCTCCCCATTTGAGTATTCCAAAGCACATGGCCGAGGAACAGTTTGGAGTTTTGGTACCTGAAACCATTAACTTTCTTACCAAAGGCTTTTTTTTATATAGCTTTAAGTTCCTAGAGGGCCAAGAATCCACTACGTATTTTGAAATCCACTATTTGAAAATGTGGTAGAATTGTCTAATGATGATTAAAATCAGATGTGTCATGTACAAGTCAAAAATATATTTTCAAACATATATTTAAAAAATAAAAATGACAAATTTAGATTTTTTTTTTAAGTGAACGATATCTAATAGTCCATCAGATTAGCCCGCTTAAAGGTAGAAAAGCCAGATGCAAAGCTTGTTTTTGTATTGTTGTTTGGGGTCTTCTGATGTAACTGTTGTTTTACTTTCTTAAGCGCTAGTTATACCCTTGTACAAACTATGCACTCTGCCTGCTTTTGACCACTACAGCATCTGCCACAGAAAGTTTTACTGTCCTGCATAAGTAGCTTGTTTTTTGTTATGTTTTTTGTTTTTACCTTCTAGATATGTGACTTGAACCATTTACGTTAAGATACACTTATTGATCATCAATTTTTAATATTCATTTCGATGAAGCACTCCAAATTTAACATGTTTGCTTTCAATAAAAGGACAAAACATTTTTGTAAATTTTCAGAACCAGCAGTAATGCTGCCAATAAAGTTTTTTGTTTTGTTTTGTTTTTGTTTTTTTATTGTTTTACGTTTGTCTGTTCGTTAGTTTTTATGGTCTTGTCTGTGTAAGAGAGGATAGAAGATATATTGGTTTTTATGTCAATAAATTCAAGTTTACTGTGGCCACCCACTCTTGTATGTCTTTTGAAGCATTAAAACCTATCTGTATGCATGAAATTGTAAAGTTTTTTTCTCTTGTTTTTATACTTTACAATGACATGATCTCCAACCCACTTTTTATTATTAAAATAGGTAGAATGCTACATTTCATATGCTAAAATTGAAAACGGTCATGTCCATAGTTGTGAAGTGGAGAGAGAATGGTGATGTTGTAACTCTCTACCCACAGCCAATTGTCATTTGTAGTATATTTATTGTATTATTTAAAAATAAATGTAAATTGACACCATAGTGTTACTGGAAGGCGCCCTCTTTATCTCAGAAACAGAGAATTACTTATCATTAAATGGTTTTTAGTCACAATTTGCAATTTTTCTAAATGAAATATTACTGCAACTCACCTAAACACTGGTATTATGTTAGTCTACCTTGATCCAAAAATCCACCATCAATAAGATGTGGACAAAAATATGTTTTATTCATTTTTCTCACTCTTTTACAGACTGTTGGAAGACTATCATCACCTCTCTACATACAAATAGTAAGTTAAATGTTTCATCTTTTTTTATTAATAGTTATAGCATCCACAGTTAGAATATGATCTTGTGAAGCAAAACATGTTTATAGTAAGTGAAGTTTCACCATTTCTAAAATCCTTATTCTGGCATCCTGATTACGACTGAAAATCATTGCTGTCTTAATGTGTTCCGCCACCTCCACCCCTCATTAGAATACCTGTCCATACAGTGCCTTCAGAAAGTATTCATACCCTTTGACTTAGTCCACATTTTGTTGTGTTACAAACTGAATTCAAAATGGATTAAATTGATTTTTTTCTCACCCATTTACACACAATGCCCCATAAAGACAAAGTGAATTGTATTTTTTTTAATTTGTGCACATTTATTGAAAATGAAATACAGCAATATCTCATTTACTCAAGTATTCACACCCCTCAGTCAATACATATTAGAATCACATTTGGCAGTGATTATTGCTGTGAGTCTTTCTAGGTAAATCTCTAAGAGCTTTGCACACCTGGATTGTACAATATTTGCACATTATTCTTAAAACAATTCTTCAAGCTCTGTCAAGTTGGTTGTTTGTCATTGCTAGACAGCCATATTCAAGTCTTATCATAGATTTTCACGCCGATTTAAATCAAAACTATAACTAGGCCACTCAGGAACATTCGATGTCGCCTTGGTAAGCCACTACAGTATATATTTGGCCTTGTGTTTTAGGTTATTGTCCTGCTGAAAGGTGAATGTGTTTCCCAGTGTCTGTTGGAAAGCAGACTGAACCAGGTTTTCCTCTAGGATTTTGCCAGTCCTTAGCTCTATTCCGTTTATTTTTATCTTTTTCCTTCATCTTGTTCAATTGTTGCCATGCACCTGCAAATAAGATTACTCAGATGTGCGAGTGCCTTTTTGAATTTATCTTAAAAAACACTCTAGTCCTTTCCGATGACAAGCATTCCCATAACATGATGCAACTACCACCATGCCTGAAAATATGATGAGTGGTACTCAGTGATGGGTTGTGTTGGATTTGCCCCAAATATAACCCTTTGTATTCAGAACATAAAGTTAATTTCTTTGCCACATTTTTTTCAGTTTTACTGTCATGCCTTAATGCAAACAGGATGCATGTTTAGGAATATTTGTATTCTGTACAGGCTTCCTTCTTTTCAATCTGACATTTAGGTTAGTATTGTGGAGTAACTACAATGTTTTGATCCATCCTCAGTTTTTATCCTATCACAGCCATTAAACTTTGTAACTGTTTTAAAGTCACCATTGGCCTCATGGTGAAATCCCTGAGAGGTTTCCTTCCTCTCTGGCAACTGAGTTAGGAAAGACGCCTGTAACTTTGTAGTGACTGGGTGTATTGATACACCATTCAAAGTGTAGTTAATAACTTCACCACGCTCAAAAGGATATTCAATGTCTGCTTTTTTTTATGTTTTTTTTTTTTTTTTTTTTTTTTTTACCGTTATTTTACCAGGTAAGTTGACTGAGAACACGTTCTCATTTGCAGCAACGACCTGGGGAATAGTTACAGGGGAGAGGAGGGGGATGAATGAGCCAATTGTAAACTGGGGATTATTAGTTTACCCATCGACCAACACGTGCCCTTCTTTGTGAGCCATTGGAAAACCTCTCTGGTGTGTGTGGTTAAATCTGTGTTTGAAATTCACTGCTCGACTGAGGGACTACTCCTGAACTTATTTAGGCTTAAGAACATAATTCCGCTTTGACATTATTGGGTATTGTGTGCAGGCCAGTGACACTACATCTCAATCTAATCCATTTTAAATTCAGGCTGTAACACAACAGAAATCTGGAAAAAGTCAAGGGGTGTGAATACTTTCTGTATCTAGAGGAGACAAATATTGATACTGGGTAAACAGAGATTAAAACAGAACGACATGCAGAGTTACTTACACCCCCACATCATCGCTTTGTAGGCCTGGTGCTTATCTTTGAATTAGCTTTGGTTTTCCATTTTGGTTGTTGGTCTTTCAGCATTCTAACAGGTTCTTTAAAAACGTTGTTATCAAAAACTCTGTATATTCCCTTTAATGCAGTGGATTTCTAAAAGTATTCCTGGGCATTCGTTGTCTACACTATCTATCTCTCTCATGCATTCTCTCTGGCATTGTTTATTTGTAACAGTATTCCTGTGCACAGACTCATTGTATACTTAAGCAATAAGGCCAGAGGGGGTGTGGTATATGGCCAATATACCACGGCTAAGGGCTTTTCTGAAGCACGACTCAACGCGGAGTGCCTGGACACAACACTTAGCCAAGGTATATTGGCCATATATCACAAACCCCCGAGGTACCTTATTGCTATTATAAACTGGTTACCAACGTAACTAAAGCAGTAAAAATAAATGTTTTGTCATATACGTGGTATACATCTGATATATCACGGCTGTCAGCGATTCAGCCTTCAGGGCTCGAACCACCCAGTTTATAAAGTACTGTACATTGTATGTTCTCCACATAATGATAGATATAGGACTCTTCATGGATATAACTAACTTCAGTGTTGACATTGCCATTGAGGGCTTCCACCGGCATTTTAAAGTAGTCAACTGAGTGGGGATTCCTATGGGTTGTAGCCTCAATGGCGATACTCATGCTGTCACAGACATTATAATGGCACTGATATAAAGATGAGTCCTCTATCTAGCTCTATGGTTGTACCTCTTATTTAGAATAGGATCCCCTGTATAAAGATGATTCCTCTATCTAGCTCTATGGTTGTACCTCCTATTGAGATGAGGATCCCCAGTATAAAGATGAGTCCTCTATCTAGCTCTATGGTTGTACCTCTTATTTAGAATAGGATCCCCTGTATAAAGATGATTCCTCTACCTAGCTCTATGGTTGTACCTCTTATTGAGATGAGGATCCCCAGTGTCTGTTTGTCTTGTGTTCAGAGCAGTAGCATCTTCCAAATGGAAGGAGAGAAGAGGGGAGAGGAGGGAGGGAGAGAGGGAAGGAGGTAAAGGAGTGTGTTTGATGTGTAAATATGCGGCACACAGTCGGCTTGTGTTGTTTTCTCCACAGAAATGCAGGTGAATTACACATTCGTTTGGGTCAAAATTAGAACATTATTCAAAAGGGGTATAGTAGGAGATTATCATTAGCATGCATAGAATGAATTAGCATTCTCTCTTCCTCTATCTCTCCCTCTCTTTCCTCTCCTCCTTGTTTCTTATTGTCATGGGGAACACAACCGTCTTTGACATCTTTAAACTCCGTTCCTGTGAACTGGGCAGCAGCATATTCCCAACGGAAGACAAGAATGCTCAGAAGGTACTGGGGTTCTAGCTGTTCCGAGACATGGTAGCAGCAGATGGAGAATTCTATAATTACAGTATATTCAAGATCAAAGGTTACCGTCATCATGGTGACGAAAACGGGGGGAAATGAGCTGATGCAAACAGACACAGACAGTGAGGTTGTTCTACAGCAGGTATTCCCAAACTGGGTACCCCCCAGGGGTATGCGCAATACAGTCGGGTACGCCTAATAAAAATGTGATTCACATTTTCAAACAGTACATTTCTATTTTCCAACAGGGCTATACATTTGGGTGAGGTTTTTTTCTCGCCAGAGTAGCCTCGTTTCACTGCCAAAAATAAAATTCAACCATCTAGTGTTCAGCAAAATAACAACACAATGTCAAATACAGGTACCCTAGTCAAATAATTACCATCCAATCGCATTAACCGTTACTCTCTCGTGGGAAACCTTCACTCTTGGTCAGACATTTAGAAACGAAACATGACAATTAGAAAAATAAGCCACAGGAGTTTTTTGAATGAGAATAAAGACGACTTTCAAATAGCAAGACATGTATAAAAGCATTAGATACCATTAATAAGAAGTGGCTAGAAGTGTCTTATACAGTGGGGCAAAAAAGTATTTAGTCAGCCACCAATTGTGCAAGTTCTCCCACTTAAAAAGATGAGAGAGGCCTGTAATTTTCATCATAGGTACACTTCAACTATGACAGACAAAATGAGAAAAAAAATCCAGAAAATCACATTGTAGGATTTTTAATGAATTTATTTGCAAATTATGGTACATAGCTCTAGATGTCACTCTCACGTGATCCTTGCCTCTGCGCACATCTTTTCAAAGACACGCCATCTCGCCTCCGCACACACTGCGGATTAATCTGCCTCCTCTGGTCTACGCCGGGCTCCACGGCAAAGAATATATACTCTACACCGTGGGGCCAAATATGATCCACAAGAACGTGCTCGTTCTCAAAAAATCCCAGATACCACCGCGGGGACTGCAGAGCAGGCTGGGGACCAAAGCCTAACTGCTCGGCTCTCTCAAACCAAAGAGCCTAACAACGGACAGTGACATCAGATTAGTAACCCACCACTTACGCCGCAGGGGACTTAAGACGTGTCCCCTGCTTCTTAAGCCAGTACATGTAACCAGACCCGTTTTGAAGTTTGCTATGAGAGCATTTGGAAATGAATCCCATGTAAGATGAGGAGAAATGTTCTATACTGGTCAGATGAAACCAATAATATAACTTTTGGTTTAAAAACTCAACTCGTCGTGTTGGAGGACAAAGAATGCGACGTTCATCCAAGAAGAACACGCATACCTACTGTGAAGCATGGGGTGGAAACATCATGCTCCTTCTGCGGGCTGTTTTTCTGCAAATGGGACCGGACACCTTGAATCCGTGGTTTAGGAAAGTAAAATTGGGGCCATGTATCTAAAAGTAGATTTTGAGTGAAAACCTCCTTCCATCAGCAAGGCATGAATGAAACGGTGGCTGGTCTCAGCATTGACAATGATCCAAAACACACCGCCACCAAGAATACCGTCTGTTTGAACATCGAAGTCAATATCACTTCAGGACCCGTGGCAACGAACGGGATTCGGGCTTTCGTAAGAAGCATTTCAAGGTCCTGGAGATACAGTGCCTAGCCTCAGTCATCTCCAGATCCTCAACCCCATAGGAAAATAGGCGCGGTTTTGAGGGAGTTTGCCCGTGTGGTTGCCCAGCAACAGCCCCACTCCTGCTCAGTACCAGGGAGAGACCTGCATAGAAGGAAGGGCCCAAAAAACCAGCAACAGTGTGTGAAAAACCCTTTGTGAGACTACAGAAAAACTGTTTGACCTCTGTCATTGCCAACAAAGGTGGTATATTTAACAAAGTACTTGAGATAAACTTTTTATTTGCACCAAATTTACTTTATTTTCCACC